>NC_090834.1:8117803-8420833 GCF_028021215.1 Eschrichtius robustus
TTTTACTATATATAACTTATGTTTTACTATATTTAGCTTATGTTTTTCCTTATTTCTTAGGTCTGTACTCTGTAAGCCTTTCTATTCTATGGTCATCTTTTCTACATCTTCTTCTTTCTTACTGTATTCTGGGAGAGTTCCTCATTCTGGTCTTCCAACTGCCTAATTCTTTGCTCATCTTTTTCAAGAAATACATATAATATTTCATCTATTGTGGGCTTTTTTTTTTGATTTGTTATATTTTATACCAAATATTCCCACCTGTTTATTTTTTATTATTTTGTTTCAACTCACATGTTTAATTATCTCTTTATATTTTCTTTCTTGCTTTAGATACCATGAGGATAGCCGTCACGACTGCGGTATCCTAAGGTGAGCAGTGCCTTAAATACAGGACTTTTTAAATAAATATTTGTTGATGAAATTAAGGAAGGGTTTGGCGAGGAAAGAAAGAAGAAAACACAATATGGGTATGGAAGAAATGTAACTTTCTTTATGATATTTTTATAATATTAATTAATCACCCTTTTCAGGCCTCATCCTACCAGTTTGTCAGGAATCAGTAATCAATCCTTGTGAGCATACATTTTCCGACCCCTATTTTTTCCCAGGAAGGGAAAAAGAGGAAAGGAAGGGAAGGAGCAGGGAAAAGAATTGACCTATCCTCTTTCTTTTCTGAAGCAACTTGGGTATTCAGTGAAAGCACTAGGTTCTGTAACAACCTGCAGGATGTACGTGCTGGAACTGTACAAGCGGGAGACCTGAGCGTGTGTGAGGTGGAGGTGGGTGGTGAGGAAAGGCATCTGGTCGTGGGGACAGCTCTCCACAGAGACTGCTGCTGAGGTGTCTCGTGGACAGACCCACGTGGCTTCCTCAGACCCCACAGACCTCAGCTTCCTCCATGCCACGCCGCAGGCATGGGAATATTTGTGTGGCTACTTCTGGTCTCATCTCCTTGGAAGCATACTACAGCTCTTCCCTGTCTAGGGGTTGATGCCTTCCTATGAGTTTGCCAGGGAAGCAGAGTGCAAATACTATCTCTAGAATTCCAGGCATGCCTTCTCCTTTTCTTCTCCAACCCCCAACTCCATAGAGAGTCTTCTTCTACAAGGCAGAAAATCTTTTTCTCTTCATAGCTCTTTAACAAATTTCTTTCTATATTCTGCCCTGCTCCTCACTCTGGGAATAGCATTCATGAACAAAATTTATGAAGACTTAAGTCATCTCTTTTCATGTTGCCCCCTCCCTCCCCATGAGGCCAGAGTTATACGCTTTAATTGGAGAGAGATAAGAAGAACAATACCAAGAGAAAAAAATGAAAATATTCTGTCACAGCAGGAAGGGAAGGAGCAGGGAAAAGAACTGACCTATCTTCTTCCTGTTCTGAAGCAACTTGGGTATTCAGTGAGAGCACTAGGTTCTGTAACAACCTGCAGGATGTGTTGATCTTGTATTCAAGGTGTTCCCTACCCCTCACTCACCCAGGGGCCAAGGCAGAGAATCTATTGATAGAAAAAGAGAGGGCTTTTTCTTACATATGCAGAAGGCAGAGCCATACGTTTGCAATCTGAAATGTGTTTTTTTAGAAAATCATTGTGAAGAGGTGGTGCCAACAATGTCACCCACCCAGAGACTGGAGCCAGAAAAGGACCAGTGATTTCTAGAGGTCTTCATTGCACAAGTCACGGCTCCTGCAGCACCTGAAGTTCACCAGATAGACACTCCATTTTATATTGTTCACATTAGCACAGTTCTTTAGGCAGCCCCTAAAGGTTAACCAGGGTGTACCATCATCTGCAGAAGGAGGAGAAACAGATCAGCAAAGAGGTTTCTGGAAAAACAAACAAACAAACAAAAAAACACCTTCTTTCCAGCCTGCACCAGCATACAAAAACAACCATGTGTAGTTCAAGGCTCGATTATTCAAATGTGAAGAATCGGAAGATGTTGGAATTTGGGGGTTTCCCAAAAGAAAAGCAATAGCAGAGTAGTTAAAAAAAAAATTCCTGGATATGGGGATGTGATGACAGCAGCAATTCAAGGATTGCCCAAGCTGGATGTTTCCACTGAGAATGTTAACACTGGTTTAAGTAAGGGTTAGAAATACTAAGGAATCGCTCAGCACAAAGGCTAGGAAAACAGAGAAATCATGATGTTTAGTCTTACCCATGAAAAGCCATTTAGTCGATATTTATTGCTGACACTGGCCCCTCTATTTTCACAGTTTAAAACCACCCACAAGGAGGTCCAGGCAGGGACAAAGACAAAGAACTGGCCTCCTCACTCCAACATCCAGCTGTTCTCCACTGGCCGTACTGTGCCTCTCCTTTCCCCCCAATTGTCTCCTCTGTTTTCTTCAGGCTTCTCAAAATATTGATTCCATAGCTACAGACCCCCACCCCTTAGAGACTGCCTCTATCTATTTTTCATTATGGCATGCGATGGGGTAGAGATAGTCAGTCATCCCAGGGTTGAGACTGCCTGAGCTAAAGTAAGGTCCCACCTTTTTACTATGACTAATGTATCCCTGTCTGCTTCCTCTGCCCCTTCCTCCTTCCCCAAACCCACAACTTACTTCTGAAAATCCTCCCAGTTGTGCAAGCCTCTTCCATTGTTGCAGTACATATTCCTCTACCTCTGGAACACTTCTCCCCTGGAAACTGGAGGTGGCACATCCTACACTGAATAATTTCTATAATTTGGGCCAGAGAGTAGGGAAATCGAAGTGAGAGAGGGTCTCACACTGCTATGAAAGGACCCACCTCCCCTTTCAAATTTGAAGTCCGCTGGGAGCCCCGAGGGCTTTGTCAGAGAGTCATTAAACTTGGGCATCGGGCTTCCCTGGTGGCGCAGTGGTTGAGAAAACGCCTGCCAATGCAGGGGACACGGGTTCGAGCCCTGGTCTGGGAAGATCCCACATGCCGCGGAGCAACTGGGCCCGTGAGCCACAACTGCTGAGCCTGCGCGTCTGGAGCCTGTGCTCCGCAACAAGAGAGGCCGCGATAATGAGAGGCCCGCGCACCGCCATGAAGAGTGGTCCCCACTTGCCGCAACTAGAGAAAGCCCTCGCACAGAAACAGACCCAACACAGCCATAAATAAATAAATAAATAAATTTTTAAAAAAACATGGGCATCTACCTCTATTAAAATAGGCTAAGTCAAAAGAGGGGCTAAAGTTTATGGTCTCAGAAGTTTTAGCCTGTAAAACAGGTGGAGGGCTAAGGAAAAGGGGAACAAAATCAAAACTGAGATAATCAGGTCAGGTCTTCTTCATACTCACCAGGAATACGGTGTTCACCAACAAATAGTTCATGGCCTGTGCTGGCAAAGAGAAATAAAACATATCTGCAATTTTCTCTAAGATTTACCCTTGCCTAAGGTCACTGTAAGCCTTGTAACACATGAGGCCCATCCTGCACTCTTAACCTGGAGACACTCTAGGCTCTTATGTCCCTCCAAAGCCTAGTCCCCCATCACGTGGCATATCCGCACCTCTCCCTCTTTTCAATTCTCTTCACCTCTAGAGGGACTCTCAGCCTCCCCTACCCATCTCTTAGGATACAGCACAGACTCAAAGGAAAAAGATAAGTGCACCATTTTGTGTGTGTGTGCCTCATTCCCTTCTTTTTAATTGACCTATGTGACTTTCTTACCTACATGCGCCTGGAAGCTGACAAGGGGGAAAGCATCTGAAATCCATGAAATTGCTACACTTTGGATTTAGCCAGCTAGTGCCTTAAAAATCAACATTCCACTTCCCCCTTTCCCTTTTTCTTGCTTTTTAATACACTCATCCTTAGCCTTGTCAACTGCTGCTCATGTTTTTTCATCAAACTTAAAATCAGCTCCCATCCCAGCCCGATCCTGCTGGAAGAAGTTGTTGAGTGCTGAAATTCAGGGTCTATCTCTGGATTCCTTTCAACCCTCAGTGCTCATCCTACCCCTTTCATCTCCTCCCTCCCCCCAAATTCCCCATCCCACACCACTGATCCATTTCTACTCACTTCCATGTTCTTTGTCTGCAAATGACCCGTACAGTACTGTTGGAAAAAAAGAAAAAGATACACTCTCTGAAGACCTCATTTTACAAACCTCACCTCACAGCTTCTGTGAAAATCTTTTCAATTCCTTTATAATCTACCTGTTTCCTTCTGCAAGAGCAGACTAAGACTTTGGTGAAGGTCCCAGGGACATGATGCGTTGTGGACAAAAGTCATGGCATCAGAATGACAGCTTCTGTTACCATATGGCTCTCATAAGAGAACTTCTGTCATGCGAACCCCGACCCGTTCCGGGATCCTGGACACGTGTCTCCAACTGTCAACCATAGGGACTCACCTCTACAGCAGCAGAGGAGGATGGGGAGTCCCAGCAGGAGGGAGTTGTCCATTTTGGAGGGAGAAAACATCAGGTTAGAGCAGGAAGCTGCAAGGTGCCTGTTTATATATCTACCAGGTTGGGCTTCCCCAGGAAGGGCTAGGGGTGGGGACATTGCGGAAGTCCTTCAAAGGTATTTCCTGCTCCTAGGGAAACCAGGGACTCTAAAATTTTTTCTTTTTGGCAAATTGTGGGGAAGAGGGACTGCCTAGGTAAGTCCTGGACCCGATTTATTTCAGTCCTAGCATTCAGGATTTTTGATGCCATGTTCTGTGGTCTTTTCATTATACCACACTGTGGGAGAATACAAGGATAAATCCGGGCTAGATGGCTTGGATTCAGAGCCATTTACACTGAGATGCTCATTCAAGCTGAGAGAATATATGAGTGTAAATAATTGGAATGCAGGAAGTCCAAAAGAGGGCTAAGCACAGAGCCTTTAAAACTCAGTACTATAGGGAATGGGGAAGAGAGGTGGAGAGGTTAGATTCAGACGACTTGACAGAGGATAATCATGAAGGAAATAGTTTCCCGCTGTCAATCATCCTGGAACAAATTAAACCCTGGGGTAGAAAATGAGAGCTGAGGGGGAAACTGCTTTCCGTACTTGGAGTTCCCGGTGGTTGAGACTTAGACTTTTACTAAGAGAGAGGTTTGAGATTACTTCACCTGGAGGGAGGTAAGCTGGTCCTTCCCACTTGATGTCGAGCCAGGAATGGGGAGGGGGGGGGTACCTCAACTCTGAGAATGACTAGGTAATCAGTTAGGGTGGTGATTGAATGTAAAATTCCTGTAGAGGGGATTGAGCCTGTGGATTCTAAGAACAGCCATATTTGGTATCTCATTCTAAGTTTTCTGTTAGTTTCCTTCAGTTATTCCTATACCTTCCAAAAATTGTGATGGGAGTTGCAGCTTAGTCTGTGCTGTCATTGCAAGGAGTTGAAGGAAGGGTCTGTGCCCATGCTTAGGGCAAAGAAATACAGGGGAAAGAAACAGCAACCTGAAGGAAGCAGACTGCAATAGAGCACACTATAGGTCTACAGCAAAGTGGGGTAGTAGTCTAAGACGGATGTTGGCTGAAGAGGCAGGGACAGCAAGAGTGACGTATGGAAGAGATGCTCTCCAGAATACACTGGGGGTTGTTACTACACGCCCAAAGAGCAAATGGACATTTCCATACAGGGAGGAAGGAGGAAGGGGATATAACTAGTTAACTGCTTACCTGTGGCACCTAGGACTCTGGTGAAGCTTTGAAATAACACCATGAAGTAATCATGTATTACTCTCTAACACACACACACACACACACACACACACACACACACACACACACTCGACATCACTGGTTTTTGTGTTCTGCATATTCACTAGAAGATCTGTCCCTTTCCCTCCTCTCAATGCCCTGACATTTAGCATCTTCTCTTACACCTATACATTTCTTTCTTCGATTTTTTGAGATCTCCCCTCCTTTCCTTCTAGGAATTCCGTATTTAATTCTTTGACTAATGGTGGCACACACGAAACAAGGGAAGGTTTTCTTCCTCTGCCCCACAAGAAACTGTCTCCTCACTTAATTACACTCCGATGATATTATTTTACCACTTCTCCTGAAGCAGAAATTTCCCCCTCTCAGCTTTACTGATCCACCTGAATTACTTGCTTATATTTGAACCCTATTTTATTGACTTACTTTTCTCCTAAAATCTCCTCAAATTCACACTCCCAGTCTTAGTATCCCATAATACCTGATTTTCTTACTGGGCCACATTCGATACCTTTTCTCAGTGCTCCTAATCCTTTTTCCTATCCTCTTAGGGCACCCCAAAATAATTATTCTTATGTCATAAATTACAGACCCATGACTTAAAAGTGTTCAGGAATGAATTCCTTTTGCCTATTGCCCCAAACCTCATGTGGAGTCTGTATGACCCCTTTACTCATGATACCCTTCTCTCCATCACAGAGTTCTGGAGGTCCAGTTAGTCCAGAAGAGTAGCCCTGGATTTTCCTCAACTCTGAGAGTGACTAGGTGAGTACTCAATTACATCTTTATGTATATGATTAGAAGATGTTTAGATTATGCACTAGGATTTTTGGTTTGCATCTCCAACGTTACCATGCAAAACAATAAAAATGATGTTTCTTGAATGGAAATCCACTTTCCAATCGGTTACCATTATTTTCAGAAGACATAGATCTACTCTCCATGGTGAATACAGTAAAAATATCCTGAAATTCATTGGTAATAGAGGTATTTTCACACAATGACATTTTTGGATAGGTTAATGGAGCTGGTGGTGAGTGGCAGGATTTGATTTGAGGAAAGAAATCTCACCTCAGGCAGATGCCACATGTGATGAGGAAGGTCAACAAGATGAAGAACCACAGTTACTGTTCCAATGCAGCCCAATGACCTTAAGCGCCTGGGGTTTTCCCAGTACCCATAGGATTTATACCAGTGATCTGGCAGGAAAAGAACAGTTTCTTCTAGATCAGGGTTTGAAGGAACAGTCAGATCAGAAAATCTTGTCTCTTTTCCTTCAAGCAAGGGAGCAGCACAGTTCTGGCTGACTGAGACTACACGAAACCAGAGAAGTTCTACCCTCTTGAGGGATGTGAAAATGTAACTTTCAGACAATATGTGCAGATCCAAGAAAGAACATGAAAGAAGTGTCTCTGGGGAGAGCTTCTGTGCGTATTCTTTTCTACCATGAGACCCAGCATCCCCGAGGACTGGCTGGGAGTCTCAGAATTGTTCAATACGTCCACAGTTCCCTAGATAGTTCATTCCTAGAGTGCTGGGAGCTGGAGAAGGTAACGTGGATGTTAAAGTAACTAGGGAGGCAGTCAACAATGAAGAATCATCTACCCATTGTTCCCGTACAGCTTACAGCTCAAATTAAATGTTCTGTATTTTCAATGTGCTGTTTCAACGATTCTACTATCACCAGGAGAGCTCTATTTATTTATTTATTGAATTTTTGAATTATTTTATTTTTTTATACAGAAGGTTCTTATTAGTTATCCATTTTATATATATTAGTGTATATATGTCAGTCCCAATCTCCCAATTCATCACACCACCACCACCCCTGCTGCTTTCCCCCCTTGGTGTCCATACGTTTGTTCTCTACATCTGTGTCTCAATTTCTGCCCTGCAGACCGGTTCATCTGGACCATTTTTCTAGGTTCCACATATATGCGTTAGTATACGATATTTGTTTTTCTCTTTCTGACTTACTTCACTCTGTATGACAGTCTCTAGATCATCGACGTCTCTACAAATGACCCAGTTTCGTTCCTTTTTATGGCTGAGTAATATTCCATTGTATATATGTACCACATCTTCTTTATCCATTCGTCTGTCGATGGGCATTTAGGTTGCTTCCATGACCTGGCTATTGTAAATAGTGCTGCAATGAACATTCGGGTGCATGTGTCTTTTTGAATTATGGCTTTTTCTGGGTATATGCCCAGTAGTGGGATTGCTGGGTCATATGGTAATTCTATTTTTAGTTTTTTAAGGAACCTCCATACTGTTCTCCATAGTGGCTGTATCAATTTACATTCCCACCAATAGTGCAAGAGGGTTCCCTTTTCTCCACACCCTCTCCAGCATTTATTGTTTGTAGATTTTCTCATGATGCCCATTCTAACTGGTGTGAGGTGATACCTCATTGTAATTTTGATTTGCATTTCTCTAATAATTAGTGATGTTGAGCAGCTTTTTATGGGCTTCTTGGCCATCTATATGTCTTCCTTGGAGAAATGTCTATTTAGGTCTTCTGCCCATTTTCTTGATTGGGTTGTTTGTTTTTCTAATATTGAGCTGCCTGAGCTGTTTATATATTTTGGAGATTAATACTTTGTCCGTTGATTCGTGTGCAAATATTTTCTCCCATTCTGAGGGTTGTCTTTTCAGCTTGTTTGTAGTTTCCTTTGCTTTGCAAAAGCTTTTAAGTTTCATTAAGTCCTATTTGTTTATTTTTGTTTTTATTTCCATTACTCTAGGAGGTGGATGAAAAAAGGTCTTGCTATGATTTATGTCAAAGAGTGTTCTTCCTATGTTTTCCTCTAAGAGTTTTATACTGTCCGGTCTTACATTTAGGTCTCTAATCCATTTTGAGTTTATTTTTGTGTATGGTGTTAGGGAGTGTTCTAATTTCATTCTTTTACATGTAGCTGTCCAGTTTTCCCAGCACCACTTATTGAAGAGAGTGTCTTTTCTCCATTGTATGTCCTTGCCTCCATTATCATAGATTAGTTGATCGTAGGTGCATGGGTTTATCCCTGGGCTTTCTATCCTGTTCCATTGATCTATATTTCTGTTTTTGTACCAGTACCATATTGTCTAGATTACCGTAGCTTTGTAGTATAGTCTGAGGTCAGGGAGTCTGATTCCTCCAGCTCTGTTTTTTTCCCTCAAGACTGCTTTGGCTATTCGAGGTCTGTTGTGTCTCCATACAAATTTTAAGATTTTTTTGTTCTAGTTCTGTAAAAAATGCCCTTGGTAATTTGATAGGGATTGCATTGAATCTGTAGATTGCTTTGGGTAGTATAGTCATTTTCACAATATTGATTCTTCCAAGCCAAGAACATGGTATATCTCTCCATCTGTTGGTATCATCTTTAATTTCTTTCAGCAGTGTCATAGTTTTCTGCATACAGGTCTTTTGTCTCCCTAGGTAGGGTTAATCCTAGGTTTTTTATTCTTTTTGTTGCAATGGTAAATGGGAGTGTTTCCTTAATTTCTCTTTCAGATTTTTCATCATTAGTGTATAGGAATGCAAGAGATTACTGTGTATTAATTTTGTATCCTGCAACTTTACCAAATTCATTGATTAGCTCTAGTAGTTTTCTGGTGGCATCTTTAGGATTCTCTATGTATAGTATCATGTCATCTGCAAACAGTGACAGTGTTACTTCTTCTTTTCCAATTTGTATTCCTTTTATTTCTTTTTCTTCTCTGATTGCCGTGGCTAAGACTTCCACAACTATGCTGAATAACAGTGGTGAGAGTGGACATCCTTGTCTTGTTCCTGATCTTAGAGGAAATGCTTTCAGTTTTTCTCCATTGAGAATGATGTTTGCTGTGGCTTTGTCATACATGGCCTTTATTATGTTGAAGTAGGTTCCCTCTATGCCCACTTTCTGGAGAGTTTTTATCATAAATGGTGTTGAATTTTGTCAAAAGCTTTTTCTGCATCTATTGAGATGATCATATGGTTTTTCTTCTTCAGTTTGTTAATATGGTGTATCACATTGATTGATTTGCATATATTGAAGAATCCTTGCATCCCTGGGATAAATCCCACTTGATCATGGTGTATGACACTTTTAATGTGTTGTTGGATTCTGTTTGCTATTATTTTGTTGAGGATTTTTGCATCTATATTCATCAATGATATTGGTCTGTAATTTTCTTTTTTTGTAGTATCATTGTCTGGTATTGGTATCGGGGTGATGGTGGCCTCATAGAATGAGTTTGGGTGTGTTCCTTCCTCTGCAATTTTTTGGAAGAGTTTGAGAAGGGTGGCTGTTAGCTCTTCTCCAAATGTTTGATAGAATTCACCTGTGCAGCCATCTGGTCCTGGACTTTTGTTTGTTGGCAGATTTTTTTTTTCCTTTTTTATTTTTATTTTATTTTATTTTTTAATCAGTCATCAGTCTTATACACATCACTGTATACAAGTCAATCCCAATCGCCCAATTCAGTGGGCTTGTTGGAAGATTTTTAATCACAGTTTCAATTTCATTACTTGAGATTGGTCTGTTCATATTTTCTATTTCTTCCTGGTTCAGTCTTGGAAGGTTATACCTTTCTAAGAATTTGTCCATTTCTTCCAGGTTGTCCATTTTATTGGCATACAGTTGCTTGTAGTAGTCTCTAAGGATGCTTTGTATTTCTGTGGTGTCTGTTGTAACTTTTCCTTTTTCATTTCTAATTTTGTTGATTTGAGTCCTCTCCCTCTTTTTCTTGTTGAGTCTCCCTAATGGTTTATCAATTTTGTTTATCTTCTCAAAGAACCAGCTTTTAGTTTTATTGGTCTTTGTTATTGTTTCTTTATTCCTATTTCATTTATTTCTGCTCTGATCTTTATGATTTCTTTCCTTCTGCTAACTTTGGGTTTTGTTTGTTCTTCTTTCTCTAGTTCCTTTAGATGTAAGGTTAGATTGTTTGTTTGAGATTTTTCTTGTTTCTTGAGGTAGGCTTGTATTGCTATAAACTTCCCTCTTAGAACTGCTTTTGCTGCAACCCATAGGTTTTGGATTGTCGTGTTTTCATTGTCATTTGTCTCTAGGTATTTTTTGATTTCCTCTCTGAAATCTTCAGTGATCTCTTGGTTATTTAGTAACGTATTGTTTAGCCTCCATGTGTTTGGATTTTTTACGTTTTTTTCCCTGTAATTCATTTCTAATCTCATAGCGTTGTGGTCAGAAAAGATGCGTGATATGATTTCAATCTTCTTAAATTTACTGAGGCTTGATTTGTGACCCAAGACGTGATCTATCCTGGAGAATGTTCTGTGCGTACTTGAGAAGAAAGTGTAATCTGCTGTTTTTGGATGAAATGTCTTATCAGTATCAGTGAAATCTATCTGGTCTATTGTGTCATTTAAAGCTTGTGTTTCCTTATTAATTTTCTGTTTGGATGATCTGTCCATTAGTGTAAGTGAGGTTTTAAAGTCCGCCACTATTATTGTGTTACTATCGATTTCCTCTTTTATAGCTGTTAGTAGTTGCCTTATGTATTGAGGTGCTCCTATGTTGGGTGCATATATATTTATAATTATTATATCTTCTTCTTGGATTGATCCCTTGATTGTTATGTAGTGTCCCTCCTTGTCTCTTGTAACGTTCTTTATTTTAAAGTCTATTTTACCTGCTATGAGTATTGCTACTCCAGCTTTCTTTTGATTTCTATTTGCATGGAACATCTTTTTCCATCCCCTCACTTTCAGTCTGTATGTGTCCCTAGGTCTGAAGTGGATCTCTTGTAGAGAGCATATATATGGGTCTTGTTTTTGTATCCATTCAGCGAGCCTGTGTCTTTTGATTGGAGCATTTAATCCATTCACGTTTAAGGTAATTATCGATATGTATGTTCCTATTACTGTTTTCTTAATTGTTTTGGGTTTGTTTTTGTAGGTCCTTTTCTTCTCTTGTGTTTCCCACTTAGAGAAGTTCCTTTAGCATTTGTTGTAGAGCTGGTTTGGTGGTGCTGAATTCTCTTAGCTTTTGCTTGTCTCTAAAGCTTTTGATTTCTCCGTCGAATGTGAATCAAATCCTTGCTGGGCAGAGTAATCTTGGTTGTAGGTTTTTCCCTTTCATCACTTTAAATATATCATGCCAGTCCCTTCTGACTTGTAGAGTTTCTGCCGAGAAATCAGCTGTTAACCTTATGGGAGTTCCCTTGTATATTATTTGTCGTTTTTCCCTTGCTGTTTTCAGTAATTTTTCTTTGTATTTAATTTTTGCCAGTTTGATTACTATGTGTCTTGGCATGTTTCTCCTTGGGTTTATCCTGTATGGGACTCTCTGCATTTCCTGGACTTGGGTGGCTATTTCCTTTCCCATGATAGGGAAGTTTTCGACTATAATCTCTTCAAATATTTTCTCGGGTCTTTTCTCTCTCTCTTCTCCTTCTGGGACCCCTATAATGCGAATGTTGTTGCATTTAATGTTGTCCCAGAGGTCTCTTAGGCTGCCTTCATTTCTTTTCATTCTTTTTTCTTTATTCTGTTCCACAGCAGTGAATTCCACCATTCTGTCTTCCAGGTCACTTATCCGTTCTTCTGCCTCAGTTATTCTGCTATTGATTCCTTATAGTGAATTTTTCATTTCAGTTATTGTATTGTTCATCTCTGTTTGTTCTTTAATTCTTCTAGGTCTTTGTTAAACATTTCTTGCATCTTCTCGATCTTTGCCTCCATTCTTTTTCTGATGTCCTGGATCATCTTCACTAACATTATTCTGAATTCTTTTTCTGAAAGGTTGCCTATCTCCACTTCATTTAGTTGTTTTTCTGGGGTTTTATCTTGTTCCTTCATCTGGTACCTAACCCTCTGCCTTCTCATCTTCCCTATCTTTCTGTGAATGTGAGAATTTTTTCTAAGGGTGACCTCAGCTAAGGAGAAATAAGGGATTCCTCTTCTACTTTCCAAGGTAAATTCACCAGTGATGAAGGTCATGCTCAGAGACCAGCAGTCCCATGGTGGCATATAACCTTCTGTTTTGCTGAGTTTACTACTTACATTGAGACTATCCCTGACCAGTTTACTGAAGCACATTCCCCCTTCTTATTTCCTCTCTCTCTGTGTGTGTGTGTGTGTGTGAGTGTGTGTGTGTGTGTGTGTGTGTGTAGATGTGGGAAGCAAGCTGGGAGAAATCTGTTATTTTAAAAATGCCACGGAACTTTCCTACCATGTTTTTTTGTTTTTTTAATTTTTAGGGAAGGCTCTTTTATTTATTTATTTATTTTTATATTTATTTTTGGCTGTGTTGGGTCTTCGTTTCTGTGCAAGGGCTTCCTCTAGTTGCGGCCTCTCACTATTGTGGCCTCTCTTGTTGCAGAGCACAGGCTCCAGACGCGCAGGCTCAGTAGTTGTGGCTCACGGGCCTAGTTGCTCCACGGCATGTGGGATCTTCCCAGACCAGGGCTCGAACCCGTGTCCCCTGCATTAGCAGGCAGATTCTCAACCACTGCGCCACTAGGGAAGCCCTTTCCTACCATGTTTAAGCTGCCTTATTCTGATTCATCATTTCTTGGTTGCTGTAGACAAACCTTAGACAAAGTGGATTGCAATGAATTTTGCTCTTTTGGTCAGTGTTTCTGTGGAGGGACAGTCCTTTCAAGCTCCCTCGTCTGTCATTTCCACTGATGACGTCTCCAGGCCTCCTCAAAAAGTATATTTTAAAATAATTAAATAGCTCATAAGTACTAATTTAGTCCTCACAATTATTCTTGATAGATACCATTGTTTATTTTTTTTCTGAGTAAAAAACCCCTAAGGATAGAGAGGTTAAAGGACACACACAGGGTCACACAACCAGCAAGTGGAGAATCCAGGTTTAAACAGAGTTTCATCCAACACTGAGCATGATGCTATAATGATCACCCATGGAAAGAAGGTAGCTGGTTTTCATAGACCAGAGATTATAATAACTTGGTAAGATTTATATATATATATATATATATATATATATATATTTTATTTATGTATGTATTTATTTATTTTTGGCTGCATCAAGTCTTAGTTGCGGCACACGGCATCTTCATTGAGGCATGGGGGGTCTTTCGGCATGTGGGCTTCTCTCTAGTTGTGGCATGTGGGTTTTCTCTTCTCTAGTTGTGGCGCACGGGTTCCAGAGCACGTGGGCTCTGTAGTTTGTGGCATGCAGGCTCTCTAGTTGAGGCTTGTGAGCTCAGTAGTTGTGGCGTGTGGGCTTAGTTGCCCCGCAGCATGTGGGATCTTAGTTCCCTGACCAGGGATCGAACCCGCATCCCCTGCATTGGAAGGTGGATTCTTTACCACTGGACCACCAGGGAAGTCCCTAAATTGGTAAGATTTTTAAAACTCTTATAATGTTCTTGTGTTTGAAGTGATCAGCAGTAAAATCCCAAAACTGAAAAGTGTATGTAGGGTCATGGAGCCTAGTAGCCTATTGCATGGCCACGCATAGATGGAGAAAATCTCAAAACATGAAGTGGATAGTGGTAGTGTGGGAAGGAAAGAAAGAGAGTTGAGTCTCTGGGTCATTGTGAGGAAGGCTGGAGGGTCCTGGAAATCTCCCAGGGTAGGGTGATGCTCTCTCCTGGTTGCTTGCTATGCAGACAGCCCCACTCAGCATGCACCCTAAGCTTCCACAATGGAGAACCTTCCTCATCTCCCTGCAGAAGCCCCATTCTCTCTTGCACATGCTAGGAAAATGCCTCAACCACAGGTCTTGGTATAAATGTTCTTTCTTCCAGGACTCCTCCTCCGCCTCCCTGTTCCTCCTGTGTGTTCCCACAGCACAGCTGAGACCCATGATATGAAAATAGTCAGCCTTGTCTTTGACTCCTCTTCCTCTCTCATTTCACATTACACCACTGACAGAGTCCAGTCTGTGCTGTCTTCATAAGATCAGGACTGTCATTTCCTTCTCCATTCCCACTATTGCTGCTCTTGTTATGACTTTCATGTTGCCCACCTGGAGCTTATTCTTTTCTCAATATGTAAGCATTTGTTGAATTAAATCCATTGAAGTAGAGTCTTAACAAGCATTGGTTAGAGAAGCAAGCTTTGCTTCTGATCCTTGGAACACAGGAAGTCTGTCATTACAGAGCTGGGATGCTGAAGCTGCTTGGAGGAATGAAGAAAGAAGGAAAGAGAGATTATTTTAAGCACTTCAACCTGGGAGAAGCCTCAGAGGAAGGAATAAAATGATGAAACTGCAGAAGGAGGTGTTGCATAACCAAAGTCAAGGAGATGAGGCCCTGAGAGAAGTGCATCTCGTGGTCATGACTCACAGCGCCAGGGAAAGTCAGACTGGATCCTGCTCTCAAAGAGGGGCAATAATGCAAGGGGTCTTCTTGAGAGCTTCATGTAGCTCCAGACAGGGTAGGAGGAGGGTTGTGGACCCAGTAGTTCAGCAGAATGTAATCCTGATAAGCCTGGGAACATAAGCCTTAGGTGCAGCCTGCGGGGTTAGGAGAACAGAACATCTTCTTCTTGAGGCCTTGAGCTGAGATAGTTTTTGATCATTAAAGTCCAAATGGGCATCAGATGAGAGGTGAAAAGCTTAGTCATGTGAGAAGAGGAACAAGGCAACACTGGAGCTCTTGGCACCATCCAGAGATGGGTGGAGAAGGAGTAAGAGGGCGTTAGTACATTTACAAGATATCAATATACTCAAGAGAAAAAAAACAGCGCTTATCATTTCAAAGACTTAAACGTGCCAAAATGTTGACAATGCAAGGTTAGAAAGAGGACACAGCCTCCTTTCCATGTCTTAGACGTTTCCTGAGAGTGTGTGCTCACACGCAGTATACGAAAGTGAGATTCCTGTAACAGCTCCATACTCCCCTCCTCATCCCAGAAAAGTTCCTCCCCCCAGTAGAAGTCTGGAATGCAGCTCCAAAGACATTGTGCTGAGGACTTTCTGCTCAGGTCAACCGAGGTACCCAGTAATTCAAAACTGATGAACTAGCCACAAGTTTAGTATCACAGGTATAGTGGGGCATAATTTGAATCATAATATATATATATTTAATTATAAGGTTATCTTTTGTTTCTCAATACGCATCAATAGTTTACCCTTCTTTCTTCTGTCCCATCTCCTACCATTCAGTACCACCAACTGGCTTTATGGGGTATTGGGTTGGGGGACTTATTTTTGCTACTTCCATTATTCCGATGCCGCCATTTGGCGGATTCTTAGAAGACAATCAGTAGACACAAGTCTGACTGTACTCATTCAGGAGGATTCTTAGCAAGCAGCATAGGCCACAGTGTGAAAGCCAGACTGAAAACACTGTGCTTATTGGGCATGGCCACTATGCAAGCAGGTGCACAAGAGCTGTGTGAAACAACAATAACAACAGCACCACCAGCCATAAATAATAATAACACCTAGTGGCTTGAGTTTCAGGTTTTTATTTTTTCTTTTCAGTTCAGTACCAAAAATCTGAGGCTATGGAGCGATATGACTTTCTCAGTCCTTGGTCTTCTTACCCTATTACTGATCACATGTCATAGTTCTAAATACCCTCTATATGCTGATGACTGGCAAATCTCTACCTTCCTCCCTAAACTCTCCACTGCCTTTTAAAAATCTGCATTTGATGGGCTTTTCAAACTTAACATGCCCCAAAACAAACAACTGATTTCATATCCCAACTCACTCCAACATCATACCCTCCACACACCTGTCTCCCCGCTCTAGCCTCACCTCACTTTTCTCACATTCTGTCCCATGTCACCCAATCACTGCACCATTCACCCAGTTGCTCAGGCTAAAAACTAAGGGCCATCATAGATTTCTCTTTTTTCTTTCCTTACCCCCCCCACCCCACCACACATTCAATGTATTAGCAAGTCCTGTTGGCTCTCTCTTCAAAAAGTGTTTACCAAGACCCATCATTTCTTACCACTTGTTCTCTAAGTTAACATTGTCTCTTTTTTCTCATAGTTTAATTTTTTCTGAGTTTCATTTTCTCTCTTTTTTTTTTATTATATAAGTTTCAGGTTATAATTCAACATCTCTATATACTACATAGTGATTCTCCCAAAGGTCTAGTTACCATTCATCACCATACAGTTGACCCCCTTAACCTTTTTCACCTACCCCTAGCCCCCTTCCCTCTGGTAACCACTGATCTGTTCTCTGTATCTTATGAGTTTTGTTTTGTTTGTTCTGTTTGTTTTGTTTTTGGATTTGACATATGAGTGAAATCATATGGTATTTGTCTTTTTCCTTCTGGCTTATTTCACTTAGTAGAATACCCTCGAGGTCCAACCATGTTGTCACAAATGGCAAGATTCCATTCTTTTTTATGGCTGAATAGTATTCCATTGTAGACATATAAACCACATCTTCTTTATTCATTCATCCATCGATGGACACTTTGTTTCCATATCTTAGCTATTGAAAAATAATGCTACAATGAACATAGGAGTGAAATATCTTTTTAATTTTTTTTTTATTCTCTGGATAAATAACCAGAAGTGGAATAGCTGAATTATATGGTAGTTCACTTATTAATTTCTTGAGGAATTTCCATGCTGTTTTCCATAGTGGCTACAACAATTTACATTCCCATCAACAGTGTATGAGAGTTCCCTTTTCTCCACATCCTCTCCAAAACTTATTTCTTGTCTTTTCGATAATAGCCATTCTAACAGGTGTGAGGTGGTATCTCATTCTGGTTTTGATTTGCATTTCCTTGATGATTGAGCATCTTTTCATGTGCTGGTGACCATCTGTATGTCTTCTTTGGAAAAATGATATTCAAATCCTCTACCCAGGGACTTCCCTTGTGGCACAGTGGTTAAGACTCTGCGCTCCCAATGCAGGGGGCCCGAGTTCAATCCCTGGTGAGGGAACTAGATCCCACATGCATGCCACAACTAAGAGTTCTCATACCACAACTAAGAAGCTAGTGAGCCACAACTAAGGTGCCTGTGAGCCACAACCAAATAAATAAATAAATAAATAAATAAATAAATAAATAGAATATTTTTAAAAATCCTCTGCCCATTTTTAAATTGGGTTGTTTGTTTTAAGTTGTATGAGTTCTTTATACATTTTGGATGTTAACTCCTTATCAGATATATAATTTTCAAATACCTTTTTTCATTTACTAAGTTGCCTTTCATTTTGATGATGGTTTCCTTTGCTGTTCAGAAACTTTTTAGTTGATGAAGGCCCATTTGTTGATTTTTGCTTTTTGTTTCCCCTGCTTTTAAAGTCAGGTCCACAAAAACATCACTAAGGCTGATGTCAGTGAGGTTACCAATGTTTTTCCCTAGAAATTTTATGTTTTCAGGCATTACATTTAAGGCTTTAATCCATTTTGATTTGTTCTTGTGTATGGTATAAAATAGTGATCTAGTTTCAATCTTTTGCATATGTCTCTCTTGTTTTCCCATCATCATTTATTGAAGAGACTGTCTTCTCTCCATCATTATATTCTTGGCCCCTTTGCTGTAAATTAATTGTTTATATGTGCATGGATTTACTTCTAGGATCTCAATTCTGTTCCATTGATCTGTGTGTCTGTTTTCGTGCCTGTACCATAATGTTTTGATTACTACAGCTTTGTAGTATAATTTGAAATCCAGGAGCATGATACCTTCAGCTTTGTTCTTCTTCCTTAAGATAGTTTTGGCTATTTGGGATCTTTAGTGTTTCATACAAATTTTAGAATTATTTGTTCTGGTTCTATGAAATATACTATTGGAATACTGATACAGATTGTATTGAATGTGTAGACTGCTTTGGGTAGTATTTGCATTTTAACAATATTAATTATTCCAGTCCATGAGCACAAAATGTCTTTTCATTCATTTATGTCTTCTTCAGTTTCTTTCATCAATGTCTTATAGTTTTCAGTATACAGTTCTTTAGCCTCCTTGGTTAATTTTGTTCCTAGGTATTCTTTTTAATACAGTTGGAAATAGGATTGTTTTCTTAATTTCTCTTTCTGATAGATTGTTATTAGTGTACAGAAATGCCACAGATTTCTGTATATTAATTTTCTACCTGCAACTTTGCTGAATTCATTTGTTAGTTCTAATAGTTTTTTTGTTGTGTCTTTAGGGTTTTCTATGTATAGTATCATAACTTCTGTGAAGAGAGACACTTTCACTTCTCCTTTTCCAATTTGAATGCCTTTTATTTCTTTTCTTGCCTAATTGCTGTGGCTAGGACTTCCAATACTATGTTGACTAAAAGTGGTGAGAGTGGACATCATTGTCTTATTCCTGTTCTTGGAGAAAAAGCTTTCAGCTTTTCAACATTGAATATGACGCTGAAGGTTTGTCATATATGGTCTTTATTATGTTAAACTGTTTTCCCTCTATACCCACTTTGTTGAGAATTTTTATCAGAAGTCAATGTTGAATTTTGTCAATTGCTTATTCTGCATCTATTGAGATGATCACACAATTTTTTTTATAGATCTTTATTGGAGTATAATTGCTTCACAATACTGTGTTAGTCTCTGTTGCACAAAAAAGCGAATCAGCCACATGCATATACATGTCCCCATATCCCCTCCCTCTTGAGCCTCCCTCCCCTCCTCCCTATCCCACCCCTCTAGGTCATCGCAGATCACCGAGCCAATCTCCCTGTGCTATGCTGCTGCTTCCCACAAGCCAACTATTTTACATTCAGTAGTGTATATATGTCAGTGCTACTCTCACTTCACCCCAGTTTCACCCTCCCACCCCATGTCCTCAAGTCCGTTTTCTATGTCTACCTCTTTATTCCTGCCCTGCCAGTGAGAATGATCATACAATTTTTATCCTTCATTTTGTTAAAGTGGTGTATCATGTTGATTGATTTGCAAATATTGAACCATCCTTGCAACCCTGAAATAAACCCCACTGAATCATGGCGTATGATCCTTTTAATGTATTGCTGAATGAGGTTTGCTAATATTTTGTTGAGGATCTTTGTATCTGTGTTCATCAGAGATATTTGACCGTAATTTTCTTTTTTTGTAGTGTCTTTCTCTGATTTGGTATCAGACTAATGCTGGTCTCATAGGATAAGTTTGGAAACATTATTTCCTCTTCAATTTTTGAAATAGTTTGAGATGGATAAGTATTAATTTTTTTTTTTAAATGTTTGGTAGAGTTTACCTGTGAAGCCATCTGTTCTTGGACATTTGTATATTAAATGTTTGTTTTATTACTGATTCAATTTCATGATTAGTCATCAGTCTTTTCAGATTTTCTATTTCTTCTTGATTCAGTCTTGAAAGATTGTCTATTTTTAGGAATTTATCCATTTTTTTCCAGGTTGTTCAATTTGTTGGTGTATAATTGCTCATAGCAGTCTCTTATGATTCTTTGTTTTTCTGTGGTATCTGTTGCAATTTCTCCCCTTTCATCAGATTTTATTTGAGCCCTCTATTTGTCAATTATACCTTTATAAAGCTGAAATTTTTTTTAAAAAGCTCTATGGGCTTTGGTGACAGATCCAAGTTGAAATCTCACTCCTGCTCCCTATCATTTTGACCGTGACAAATTATTTAACCTTTTCTAGCCTCCATTTCCAAACCTGTAAAATGAGTATAATGAAGCCTCAAGGAGAAAACAGTCTAGCATCAATATCTTGGAGTTTTTCTTACCTCCTTTTTGAATTTGGGGTCCAGTAGACTGGTAAGAAATTGGAGATTTTTCTTGTTCTTTAGTTGGGAGTAGTTCCTCTGCTATTTCATTTTACTTAACTATCTCTGTCTCTATGAATTTAGGAGAAACAGTTATCTAATGTGGTCTTGACGGAGTGTTTTATGTGGGAGCATCCCGTGTAGACTGTGTGAGCCCAATATTTCTGTTGCGTGGGCTAGTTTTGGTATGGTTGCCAGCCACGTCTTTCCTCAGAGTGTGCTGGCTGTTATCCCCTTGATAGGGGGTGTGATTGGTGTCCAGAGCCTGCACTGGATGTTGGGTGGGGACTCCTCCTTGCTTCATGGCTGTCACAGCCCAGACAGGGACGGGGTCTGCTCCCCAGTTGTTGGAGTAGAAGCCAGGAGGGTCGGGTTCAGTCAGGTTCTGTTGCCCTTGAGTATGTGCCCTGACCCAAAGGAGGTGACCACTGAAGCACGTGAGGCCTGTGCGGTCACAGCAAACCTGCGTGTCACCTGTGCATGCATCTGTGGTTCTGCCCAGAAGCAGCCCAGTCTCGTCCCTTTCTCCATTGTGTTGGTCCTAGACCTAGTGCCAGACTATGGTGTGGAGTGGGCTGGGCTGGGGGCCAGGGCGTGGTGGCTGCAGGAATCAAGGTGGTTGTGCTGCTGCCTGGGACCTGGGCTGCCTCTGATGCCCTCTCCCAGGACCTGTGCACCCCAGACCCGACTCCAAGCTGTGGCGTGGTGTGGTCAGAGCCAGAGTTCTCCTGTCAGGTGAGGTATGGAATATTTCCTCCATATCAGTAAACAAAGGATGTCACAGTCATCAGCGATTGCAGGTGGGAACTCAGGAAGGAAAGAATACCTGCCATCAGACTGCAGCCACTCCCTACCATGAGCCCTGAGGAAACTCAGGATATGAAAGCACAGGATACTGGCCCCAGATAGCTGAGGTGCACATCAAAGGAACGATTTCAGTGAGCCCAGACTCTTGCATCTTCCCATCCATAGAAAAGTACTAAATTCCTTAACTTGAGATACCTAGCTTTCTTTTATTAACAGTAATCTTTTTTTCCTACTACCTGCCCTTTGTTGCCAAACTCCTATATATCCTAGCTCCCCCTCGCCTCCTCGGAGCAGTTTTCTCAGGGTTACTTGAAATGCTGCCTCCTGGGCTTGAAGTCCTCAGTGTGTCCTCCGAATAAAACATAACTCTCAACTTTTAGGTTGTGCATTATTTTTTAGTCAACACAGGAAACGAACCCTTGTGTCCTCCTGCCCAGAACCTGTCCGCCCAAGACTCAGCGACCAGCTGCTGTACATTTCTGGGGCGCCACCTGATGCGCTCGCCAACAAAGTCCTGCTTGGTGGGATCCACCCCCATTGTGCACACTGACAGTGGGCTCCAAGGTTTGGCTGGGACCATATCCCAGGCCCTCCAGGCTGTCTCCATGCAGCTAGATCCCATCCTCTCCTGGGGCCGGTCTGCGGAGACTCAGCGCTTAGCTGTTGCATGAATTTGTGGCACTGCCCAGAATGCCCAGTGTGAGCTCCAGATTGGGAGTGCAAGGAGCTGGTGGCTGCCACTGCCGTTCTCTCTGTTAGTGCAAGTTTGTGTTCCCAATGCACGGTGAGGCCAAACAAACTGAGTTTGGAGCAGAGAAAGGTTTATTGCAAAGCCATGCAAGGAGACAGGTGGCTCATGCCCTAAAGAAAGCCCAAGCTCCCTGAAGGGTTTTGGCAAAGCATTTTTAAAGGCCAGGTGAGGGAGTGGTGGTCACAGGGCAGGTGATCAGCTCGTGAACAAATCTCTGATTGGCTGATGGTGAGGGAACAGGGTGGTGTCACAGGGGTTAAGATGATCAGTCTTTAGGCTCCAGGAGGCCTGGGGCTATGTGCTCATGGTCATCAAGTATCCTGTTAACATCAATAGTTAACATCTTCCATTCGGTGGGGGGTTTTCACATCTGTAAAACAAGTCAGGAAATGTGCATCAAATACCTAGGTACTTCAGAGAGGAGCTGAAGGCAGAGGGTATGGGGAGGGCCTGTCCCAGGAAGGCCCCATAGGGTCCTGCTGGGTTACATCTCTCTGCCCTGATTGCTAGTAAGCCAGCATGCACTCAATTCTCACGAGCAGAGTCCAGCCCCTCCAGCCCCTCTATCTGTCCCGGAGGATTTCCCAGCAGACAGGGGGCCCCACAGGGCGAGGGTCTGCCTGTGTGGACCTTCTCTCCTTTATAGATTCCTCCCAGGGGCAGAGGTCCCGTCCTGATGCCTCCCCGCCCTCCCCACCCCCATCCTACCCGGTTATGTGGAGATCTTTCTTGCAGCTTTGGTTGTATAGGAGATGTTCTGCCAGTTTCCAGTTTGATTTCCATGAGAATTGTTCCACATGTATTTTTGATGTGTTTGTGGAAGGTCAGCTCCACATCCTCCTACTCTGCCATCTTGATCCCCATTCTAGAGAATTTTTTTTGTCTTAGTCTAAGACTGCTCTTTTTCTCTTAAGAAGATAGCAATTATAATGACTATACTTTTCTAAGCACCTGCTCTGTTGTAAACACTGCAAACATTTTGTCAACTGAAGAAAAATGCACAACCTAAAAGTTGCAAGTTATGTTTTATTTGGAGACCTTATTGAGGAGTATAGCCCAGGAGACAGCCTCTCAGCTCTGAAGAACTGTTCCAAAGAGGTAAGGGAGGAGCCATATATGGGAGTTTTTGCTGAAAAAACAAACAAACGAACATGTAGTTGAACATCAAAAGATTACTGGCAATCACACAAAACAGACATCTCAGATGAATGATTTAAGTGCTTTTCTGTATATAGGAAGATGCAAGAGTCTGCTCATTGAAATTATTCCTTAGATATGCATCTTAACTATCTAGGGCCAGTACCCTGTCTTTCCCCATCCTGAATTCCTTTCAGGGTGCACTGTGGCTGTGGTGGCTGATGGCTTGATGGCAGGCAAACATTTTTCGTTTACTGGAATGGCAGGCAACGTTTTTTGTCCACAATTTTATCTTAAGTCCTCACACTCATATGGTGCTTATTATGTCAGACCATGGGCACTTCCTAAGGACTCCAACTACCGAAGGACACTTAAGAAGAAATAAATACACTTTTGGGACTTCCCTAGCGGTCCAGTGGTTAAGAGTCCATGCTTCCACTGCAGGGGGCGCAGGCTCGATCCCTGGTTGGGGAACTAAGATCCCACATGCTGCAGGGCGTAGCCAAAAAAAGAAATACACTTTTATCTATTAAGAATATTGACTTTGTAGTTAAAAACCTTCTCATAAGGAAAACCCAGATGGCTTCAGGGTGAACTCTATCAAACATTTCAGGAAGGAATAATACCAATTCTAGGAAGAGTCTTTCAGAAAATTGAAGAGAAGTTAATTTGTCCTAACTCTTTTATGCAGCCAGTATTACTCTGCTACCCAAACCAGATAAAGACATCACAAGAAAAGGAACCAATCTGTGACATAGCTTCCAATCTCTAGAACTTTGCATGTACCTTTCTCTCAACAAAGAATGCCATTTTTCTTGATTCTGCTTAGCCAAGTCCTACAATTACTTACACTGTACCCTCCTCCAAAAATCGTTGTTCTCTCAATCTAGTTAATGGTGACCGAGTCTTCTTCCAAATAGATTTTGGTCTTGTAGGTGAGGGGAAATTTCCCGTCTCTCTCCTCTTAGTTCTTTTGGCAGGCAATTACAATTACATAAGGCAGATTAACAGGAGAAAATCAAATTTATTCTCTGCACATGGGGAATCCACATAAGTATGAAAAATTCCAAAGACAATAAGGCAAGTTGATCTCCCTCTTTCTCTCTTTCTCTTTCTCTCTCTCTCTCTCTCTATCCATCTGTCTACCTAACTATATATCTGAGAAGGAGGTAGGGGGTCTATATATCCATCTGTCTACCTAACTATATATCTGAGAAGGAGGTAGGGGGTCTGAGGCTTCAAGGGGAAGTAAGATAATTCACAGGAGGATAAAAAGAGTTAATGTTTGGGAAACAAATGTTTGCTGGGTCATTCAAAGACAATGGGACAAAGAGAGGATTTTGATCACATTGGCTTTGCTAGATTCCTTGTGCTGGACATGTTTTTTTAGTGATAACTGTATTTGTAGGCTCCAACTCCATTCTTATAAGACATTCAAAAAATCTGAGGTGAGTCAGTTCCTTACATTCATCTGAATGGTCGCCCCTTTTACCTGCCCAGTGTTATGTGATTTGGCTAAATCAGGGAATCCAACACAACACGTAAGTGTTCCATGCGCTTATATGCCTGTGAAGCAAAGACTAATACCAGGGGTCAGTGGGGTAGTTTGTGGCATTACGCACAGTAAGTTGAACAAACAGAGAAAATGTGGAATCTGAAGGTGCCTTCCATCTCTGTTTTACTTAGATCATCTGTCTTCTCTGGGATGAGGTTGTTACTATCTTGAGTAAGGTCACCTCTTTCCTATGTAAATTCCTTGGTCAAGGCCCTGCGTTGGCTGTGGAATGGGGAGAGGAAGCAGAACACCCACTATCTTACAGCCAGGGCCTCCCATTACAGGTAAATGAACTGTACTCTTTACAGCCCAGGACATAACTCACAGAACAGGAGACTAGAGAGGGAACCACAGCTTCATCTCCATTCCACACCCTGTCTGGCGCACCATTACTGAGCCCTTCCTGGAGCTTGATTGGCTGCTTCATTGTCCTTTCCTCAATTTATATGGACTGGCTCCTGTTCCTCTTGCCCCCTGGAGCCCTCGTGGTTCTGTGCTGGTCTTCCACAGAGGGTGAGTACAATGGCGGCAAGGCACAGGGGGCAGGGTGATGGGGTCAGGGAGTACTGTCCTAGAAAGTCCGGATCAGGAGGAACAGGAGCTACAGAGACAGTGTTTGCTGGAGCCAGGCCCCTGAGCCCTTGGCTGCTGCAAATTCCCTTCCCCATAATGAAAACTCTTCCTGAAGACCCTGCTGTTGCTGCTGTCCAGTAGCTCTCCAAACTCTAACTCCAGGAAAGGTGTGAGGGGAAGGGATGATAAAGAATCACTGGGGCATCTGTAGCTGGGCAAGGTAGGCCGATCAACTAAGACCCAGGTCTTAGTAAGAGGTGTCAGAATGGAGATACTTCTCCTTCTTTTCCCCCATTAGATGCTGGGTCTGCTCTCTCAGCTAAACTTGCCCAGTCCTACCGGCAATGAAATGCCCATTCAGGGCCCCTTTGGAAACCACAGCTGCAGGCTGAGCCTGAAAAGAAAGAAGAGAGAGGGCTTCCTGGTAACCATGTGACTCCTAAAATGGATTCCTTGTTAGACGTGGGCTCTGCAGGGAGGATCCTCAGAGGCTGAGGAGGAAGGCCTGGGAAGTCCAGGGTTCTGGCCTCAGTCCCAACACCAGCAGCAGCAGCCCTTCTCTCTTCCCCTTAACTACCTGGCATCCCTTGTTCTCATCCCATGGTTCTCCCATATTGTCCAGATCCTACAATGAAATTTATTTCTTGCACCTCCTGTGACGAATTTGTTGGCAAGAACTGCAGAAAGAATTTAGGTTCCTGTCACTCCAGATATCCTGATTTTGCATGCCAGACCAAAGAAGTATATTCTCAACATTTCACCGGAGGTGAGATGAGGGCAGGAGAATGGGGAGGGAGGGGAAATTGACTGAGTTACAGTTTCTCACCTGTACGATGATTGGGTTTTAATGGATGATCTCCAAATTCCTTTACATTTCTGATATTCAGTGACTGAATCCCTAGTAGAGTATGTCTGTTACAGCTTCTTTGCTGTAAATGTATGTGGGTGTTGAGAGCAGAAGCAAGTTTCCCTGGAAGGAGACTGCCCCTTTTGTGGAAGGGTCTTCAAGTCCAGGCTTTGCCTAAGGGAACAGGAGGGAAGGGAAGGACTGCTCACTTGAAAACATTCCCTGTCACATCCCAAGTCTAACTTGGACCTCTGTTATTCTCCTACCCTCTTCAGAATATATCTACCGATATTCTATCCTGGGCTGCCCAAGAAGATGTGTGGAGTATATACACATCACCGAGTGGGAAAAAAATGTGTTCTTCTGTTGTAATACAAGCTACTGCAATAGCTTATCAGTAAAGGATGAGGTTCCATTCAATTCCATCGCATTAGAGGATTTAGCCTGAGATATTCAGCTAATTTTCAGGGACTTCCTCTTAACTGCATTCTGCTCATCATTCTTTAAAAAACATCAAGATCCAGAAATACTTTCACTCTCAACCACCACCCACATTGCCTCCTGAGAGCCAAGAGGCCCAAGAGAAATAAACTATGGATGAAAAAGAAATGCAGTGCAACTTTGAAATGCTGTCTGGGCCCAAGTTAGACAACCAGGCCTGGTTTTCTGGTTCTTCTGTTCTGGCTGGGGGCTAAACTCCAAGTCTAGGGAGCGGGAAAGTGGGGGAGGCTGCACTGGGACATATGGGGGCACTGAATGCATTACAATAAAAACTCTAATGAATGACGAGACTAAATTCGGGAGAACTCATGGTCTGTTTCCACAGTGGACTAGATAAAAAGGAAGGGATACTGGGCAAAGCATGACCTGGCAAAAGTCTCCAAGTCATTTTACTTCTCAAATGTCCAGGATCCTAAATCCCATGAGGCCCCTGACACTCTAGGCCTGGAAAGGTCCTCAAAACAGGGAGGCTTTCCATGGGGGCCTAACATATGATCTATCTTGGAGAATATTCCATGTCACTTGAGAGGAATGTATATCCTGCTGTTGACATATACATTTTGTATATGTCTGTTATATCTAATTGGTTTATAGTGTTGCTTAAATCCTCTAATTCCTTATTGATCTTCTATATGGTTTTTCTACCATTATTGAAGGTAAAGTGTTGAGGTAGAATGTCTACTTCTTCTTTCAATTCTGTCAAAGTTTGCTATATAAATTTTGGTTTCTGTTGTTTGGCGCATATATGTTTATAATTGTTATAGCTTCTTAATGAATTGGCCCTTCTATCAACATATAATGTCATTAGGTAACTTAGGTCATTTTGTTATTGGTATAGGCACCCTAGGTCTCCTTTGGCAACAATTTTCATGGAATACCTTTTTTCATCCTTTGAGTTTCAACCTATTTGTGTCTTTAGATATAAAGTGAGTCTCTTGTACACAGCATTTGGATGGATAACGGTGTTTTAAAATTCATTCTGCCAATCTCTGCCTTTTGATTAGAGAATTTAATCCATTTATATCTAAAGTAATTACTGACAAGGAAGGGCCTACCTCTGCCATTTTGATATATTTTTTTGTATGTCTTATAGCTTTTTTTATCTCTCATTTCCTCCATTACTATCTGCTTTTGCATTTTGTTGATTTTTTTGCAGTGAACACTTTTCTCTTTTAAATTTCCTTTTCTGTATATTCTACAGATATTTTCTTTGGTTACCATAGAAATTATATTTAACATCCTACAGTTATAATTATTTAATTTGAATTGATATGAACTTAACTTCATTAGCATACAAAAACTCTACTCATATACAGTTTTACCCCTTTATGTTACTAAAGTCACAAATTACACCTTTATATATTGTGTGTCCAATAACATAGATTTATAATTAATTTTTATTGTGTTTGTGTTTTAAATCATGTAGAAAATAAAAAGTAATTTGCCTTCCCAAATAAGAATAACAAATGTCCTTTAAGCAATTGCTAATTGTCAAACTCTCTTCTAAACACTCTACATGTATTGCATCATTTAAAAAATCATCACAGCTCAGTGAGATAAATACTGTCATTATTCCATTTTACAAACGAGAAAATGGAAGCATAGACTTAAAGTACTTTGTCTAAGCTCATAGAGCTAATATGTGCTATAACTGGGATTTAAATTCTGATGTTTGAAGACAGAGTGTGCATTACTAATTGCTATACTATAAGGATTCCAATTCTATTCCCTGACCCATCATCCTTTACCAAATATTTACTGCATTTACAGTGCGGATGGAGAAAAGCATAATAGATTTTAAATGGGTGTGCTAATCAGTTATTTCAGTGCTATGTAGAATTCTCCTAGGTTCATTAGCAGAATTTATCAAATATGCTTCCAGCTCCCCTCCCCTTCCAGATGTTCTGGATTTCCACATTTAGACAATTATTTAGAATAGATAAGAGAGTTGGGGAGGGAGAGCCAGGGAGACAAATGAAGATTAAAAAAATAAAGAAGAGAAAATGAAGAACAGAGAAAGGGAATTAAGTAAATAAATGACACTGAGGGGAAAGTCTGGTTGTCCTGTTGGTGAGGTGCTTTGCCCCTCAACCTATGCCACTTTTAACCACCCATCTGATTCACCCTTCTGACTCTCAAGTGCATGGTCAGAAACTCTGAGTCTGCTCTTTTTACTTTTATTATTCTAACCAAACAAACAAATAAACCGAGCACCAGGTTTGAGGAAGTCACCAGATCAGAGAGTAAGACTAATTTATAAAACCAGGAAAGAGTTAATTCCTCGCTCCCATGATTCTGAATGTCTGATATTTGAGGAAGCCACTGAACAAAGAGGTAAGTACTTGGACCCTGCTTCTGGAAGAGATGTATAGAGACTTGCTTAAAGGAGGATGTGGAGACAGGGTGAGGTATTACCTTACTGCTATAGTTATTGTCCTAAAATGTCATTGAAGAAGTGGGATTCCTGGCTCATGGCATAGTTCTATTTTTAATTTCTCTGAGGAACCTCCATATTGTTTTCCATAGTGGATGTGCCAGTTTGCATTCCCATCAACATGTACCAGAGTTCCTTTTCTTCACATCCTCACCAACACTTGTTATCTTTTGCTTTTGTTCACAGTAGCTATACTAACAGGTATAAGGTAATATCTCAGTGGTTTTGATTTGCATTTCCCTGATGATTAGTGATATTAAGCACATTTTCATTTACTGTTGGCCATCTGTATGTCTTCTCTGGAGAAATATCTACTTAGGTCCTCAATCCCATTCCATTGCAATATCAAATTAAAATCCAGAATCTTGTGATCTAAGTCAGGTCCTGGGGTGGATGAGGCTTCTCGGGTGTGTTTCTTTGGGTCTTGCAAACTAAAGAGACAAGTATCTGCTCTCCACACACTTAACATAAAAGTGTAGGATAGAGAGAGAATAACTGTAATAAACACTTCCATTCAAAAGGAGATAATGTGAGGTACGTAGCAGTCACTGGTCCATGACAATTCTGAAGTCCAGCCTCTCATGTGTAGTCAGTCCTGCAACTGGGAATGATTATCTGCGGATCTTAGCTCTGCCCTCTGGGCTCTCAGTTCTCTGAATCACCCTTCCTTCTCCAAAAGAAAAGGCCCATGTTCCCAGCTGTCTCAGTCTGTTTCCTGTCCCTAAAAGATTGGGGATCAAAAAGACTCTTTTTATTTTTAACTTCTCTATGCCTGTTAGCCTTTTAAAACCTCTGAGCTGATGTAAATGCTCTCAGAAGCAGATATCTGGGACCTCCTCATGGCCTCACTTCACTCACTATTCGGTACCTGCCGAGGGCTCTTAGAGCCCAGGAAAGTGTTAATTTTTCAGAATTGTTTATCTGGTGAAGGAAAATGAGTGCTTTCAGGACTTGAGGTGTGGGTGGTGTGTTCCAGTGTAGGCTGTCTGATTTCTGTTATGTGAGTTATCTAGTTATCTGCACAGAATGCATCGGAAGAGCTGAAAAAAAAATAAAAAATAAAAGACTGTCAGCCCATCCATGAGAACATTCTGAGAATGTCTTTGATCAACACTGCTGTGAAAAATCTCTCACAAGATGGACACACATAATTATACATTTGTCCAAACCCATAAAATACACCAAGAGTGAACTATATTGTAAACTCTGGTCTTTGGGTGATTATGATGTGTCAATGTAGGTTCACCAGCTGTAACAAATGTACCATTCTAGTGGGGAACATTGATGATGGGGGAGGCTGTGCATTTTGGTGGTAGGAGGTATAAAGGAAACCTCTAAACCTCCCTCAGTTTTGCTATGAATCTAAAACTGCTTTTAAAAAATAGTCTTAATTAAAACATTAAAAAAAAACTTTCCTATATATCATACAGCATTAACTATAATCATGTTGTACATTGCATCCCTAGTACTTATTTAACTTATAAGTGGAAGTTTGTACCTTGGACCACCTTCATCCCATCCCCTCCCCCACCCCCACCTCTGGTAACCACAAATCTGATCTCTTTTTCTATGAGTTTGTTTGTTTATTTTGATTTCAAAATAAATGAGATCATACAGCATTTGTCTTTGTCTTACTTATTTCACTTAGCATAATGCGCTAGAGATCCATCCATGTTGTCACAACAGATTGGCAGGATTTCCTCATTTTTTATGTCTGAATAATATCCCATTGTGTGTGTGTGTGTACACACTTAGGTTATTTCCATGGTTTAGTCTTGAGATTGTCATAAATGGAGTACGGGATCTTAATTTTTAGAGATGGGGGAATCCAACTTTCTCCCCAGTACTCAAATCAGTTTCTTATATGGCATGGTGTCTGAATACACTGGGAACTTTTTAAAGAAGAGGAAGTGAGACGCTAAGTCCTGGGTATGGGGTGACCTTGATCAGGCACCTAATGTTGAAGTCTTGCCTCAGTGGGAATTTGTTGCCCCATCCTGGGTTCAGTCTCACTGTGGGTCTCCTAAGAGCCCAAGCTCACCTTCAGTTCTTCTAATTTCCCTGTTATTAAATACACAGTATCCTAACAGTCTAAAATTCCCCCAATATACTGAAATACCCTAGAGATAAAGAAATTCTTTGTTGCTCACCACTCTTCATCCAGTGGTCAGCCCACTTTCCAGAAAGTGCTTGTTATACAAATGGTTTTGAGGGAGAGGCCAATCTATTCCACCAGCACGGATGGGTCTCTCTTACAGCACAGTATCTTGGATACTGGGTCTTTCATAGGATGTGACTTTCTAAGGACCTAAAGCAGGACTCATTTTATGGGGCATGTAATCTTTGTAGAATATTCCTTCTTTAAGTCCAATCCTAGGGGAGATTGGATGTTGCCCACCTTACAATAGTTTTCTATGGCTGATGGCCTGGCTCTCATTATGACACTTTGGGTCTGATTTTCTCTTGCACGGTGGATGAGGTGACCAGCTGTGAGAAAAACTGCTCCAATTATGAAATAAGTTCTGTTTTCTTCAGCATGCTGGGCATACACTGAACCACTTTGATTTCTGCAATGACCGCTCTGAGTCATTCAGGATGAGGGTGCCTTAGGATGAGGATGAGGTGTCCAGACAAACTGCCTCCTCATTGAATCTTATCTCTGTTCACTCCCTTCAGAATGATCATTTCCCCTGCATGAGGAGTTTCCCTTAAGATATGCTCACTGCTTATTCAGTCCATGTCTTTATTGCTGGTGTTTCTTTCTATTAAACATGAACAGAGCTGATTCTGGCTTTTAGTCCACGTCATTAATCAGAAGGGATATCGTGGCACAGATGGGGTGGGCAAATATATCACAAGCTGAAGAAGGGGAAGAGGGCAACTGACCATGAGAAGAGTCCCATTTTTTTAACTGATAGACATTTCTTGCCTGCCTTCCTCTCTTTTCACCTTCCTTCTTTTTTAGCTCTTCCATTCTCTCTTCTTCAACCTCTCCCTCACCATTGCTCTTTGTTTTTAAGTTTTGAATATTTATTTTAATTTAGAATCCACAACAACATTGCGCAATTGGAAATCGGGGTAGATTGTGCTGGAAATCTTAGAAGAGAGTTATACAGGAAAGGAGTGTGCTGATAAACATCTATTTAATGCATATTATGTTACCTCCATGGGGTCTGTAGTCAAGACAATTTGGAGTATGTTGATGTGGGATATGAGGTAACAGGTACATGATGATGGTTGCATAACTCTGTGAATATACCAAAAACCACTGAATTGTAAATTTTTTTTCCATAAATTTATTTATTTTTGTCTGTGTTGGGTCTCCGTTGCTGTGCGCAGGCTTTCCCTAGTTGCAGAGAGCGGGGCTACTCTTCGTTTCAGTGCGCGGGCTTCTCATTGCGGTGGCTTCTCTTGTTGCAGAGCACATGCTCCAGCCGTGTGGGCTTCAGTAGTTGTGGCACGTGGGCTCAGTAGTTGTGGCTCACGGGCTCTAGAGCACAGGCTCAGTAGTTGTGGTGCTTGGGCTTAGTTGCTCCGCGGCATGTGGGATCTTCCCGGACCAGGGCTCGAACCTGTGTCCCCTGCACTGGCAGGCAGATTCTTAACCACTGCACCACCAGCGAAGTCCTGAATTGTACATTTTTAAGCGAGTGAATTTTATGGTATGCAAGTTATATCTCAATAAAACCAATAAACAAAATGGGTTTCACCTTGGTTGAATGTTCTTTTTCTCTCCCAAACTCTATAATATCTTCATTCACTTGTCTGTGCCATCATCTTCCTTCTGCATCACAAAGGGATTTACTAAAATAGAAGCAGCTCTGTGCATGCTTATTGGGGATGGGAGTTGTGGAGAACAGGCATGAGTTGTGTGGGCAATGGGACTAGACAAAGACAGGAGAAGAGACTTCCCCAAGGTCAATGTACCAGAGAGAGTGATACATGAGGAACATCTAACGGGGTTAAATATGGATCCTGAAGAGAACAGAGATGAGCCTGAGGGGAAAGGAGGGAGAGGCTAAGACAATCCCCCACCCCACCCCCCCACCCCCGCCCCACTATTATATTGCAAATAGCTTTGGGAGGGAATTGCAGAAATCCCTTAATCCACAGCAGGTTGTCAATAGCAGTACTCTAAAAAAAACCTCCTCATTATGGCAGTTAGTTGAACACAGCGTCTCTGTTCTCATCAGAACATTCCCTGTGAAAGAAAAAAGCAGAACAAATTGTTCCCAAAAGCCAGGTCTGTGGTTAGCCATGACTATTTTAAGGAAAAAGAGATGTATAGAACCTACAGGCTCCATAATGGCAGCCCTGCCACCCCCCTCTCAAAAGTCCTATCCGAGGTTCTTCTCCCAGGATTCGCTAACACTAGGGAATAGGCACCACCAGGGGGAGCTGTGGTTCTAGTTGTTGAGAGCACACAGCAGGTTCTCCCTCTAAGCCAGAGAGGCACAAAGCACTTGCTGAAAACCTGCTGAGTTCCAGAATCTATGAAAAGTACTGGAGGTAGATTGTGAGCAACACCCACTCCCTGCGCTAGGACCAAGGACTGGGGAAGCGACAGGAAACTAGAATACATGGTGAGAAATATTATGAGGTGGACATGGCAGGGAGCCAATGCGAACACAGAGGAGAGGCATGTGGATAGAAAAAAGGGTCAGAGAAGATTTCCAGGGCTGATGACTGTAATTCAAGGTGAAAGTTTGAGCAGCACGAGACACACAGAGCAGAGGCCACTGGGAAGAAGTGTGTGGAAACAGCACACATAAGTACCCAAAGGTCTAAGAGCTTTTGGACCCAGAAAATCATGGTGGCTGGGGAGACCCATGAAGGGATGGGTACAATGATGAGAATAGCCCCAGGTCCACTTGGTCCCTGCTCCCCTTGACGTAATTTTAGGGTCCCCAAAAGGATGACCCTATCCTAAGGCTCAGATCCTTAACCCCTGACCTCAATGGACTCCCTGTATCCAGATATCATGTCTTAAAGAAAGGTGTTGAGCCCTGAAGGAAAAGGGGAATTCTCCACAGCTCTACACCAGAATCCCCCTGATCACCGAACACATTTACCATGAATTGGCCAAGAAAAGGTTTTAACAGACACACAGATACCATTAGCAGTTTTGCATGTCATCTCACTCCAACAATTCCCATCTCTGTAGAATTCACATTCCTTAGACTGGAGAGCTAAAGCTGCAGGAAGAAAGATGCTGCTTAGGGAAGAAGGGAAGCTTCACTGTCACTTCCCAAATAGAGCAGAAGTCACCTGGGAGCCCTGAAGATGTTCTGCCCTTGGAGCTTGGTTCTAGGCACCAATATATCTTAGAATGATAGACAGAACAGGAATAACTATGGAGATGATCTAATTCTCTCTTACATTAGACAGAGGAACAACAAACAATCAGAAAGGGAGACTGACTATTCTCCACAGAGCCATACTACTTGCATTTTCAACCTGCATTCTCTTGCCAGCTACAAGCATTACATATAAGATGGAGAGTCAGGTCATTTCCATGGGCATCAGAGCCTGGGCTGAAACCCCAGGGATGTGATCAGGGTGGATAGTTCTCGGGCTGACCACGAGTCCCTGCATCTTCACCCCACATATAAACCAGAGTGTAGGGGGTGTGGAAAGCTTACATATCAGATCGGGTCCCCAGCAGAGGCCAAGGATTCAAGAAGGTCTCAAGGAGAGTAAGAAGATGGAAGAAGCTTCTTGTGTGAAACTGGACCTTATTCCTCGGAGGATCAGTTGGAGCTTGCAGGACCCAGAGGAATGGGGAAAAGACTGCCCTGCTTAAGTATTTTTCAAGGTTAAGTCTAAGTCAACAGGTAAACATCCTCAAACCACCTCCCAAGGATTTACCAATTTCTATGTAAAGCAGAAGGAGACCCAGCTCCGGTAGCTTTTCTGTTTTACCTCCACTGATTCTTGAAACAGATTCTGTTAGAGATTAGGTAACACTTGAGCTCCCTGCGACTGGGGCATTGTCTGCTAAGATCAGCCTACCAGCCACTTTATTATGCACTCAGCCAAGTGCATAATAGGGACAGGAAAGGAAGGGAGAGGAACAAATCTGAAACTTTCCACCTACTGCAACATTCCAAATTCCTCTTCCACCACCCATTCCTTTCCCCTGCCTGCCCTAGGACATTGCTCTAGGCTGTTCCAGCTACAGGTGACCCAGAGGGTATTCTCAAATTTAACAAGTTTTATGGACAGCACACTAATTGCCTAGCTTACTGGGGCAAGGTAGGCCTGGAGTTCTATTTAAAAATGTAAGAAGGGACTTCCCTGGTGGTCCAGTGGGTAAGACTCTGCGCTCCCAAAACTAGATCCTGCATGCATGTTGCAACTAAGAAGCCCGCATGCCGCAACTAAAAGATCCCACGTGCTGCAACTAAGACCTGGCACAGCCTAAATAAATATATATATATATAGATATTCCTTCATATATATATATATATATATATATATATATATATATATATATATATATATATATATATATATATATATATATATATACCACATTTTGTTTATCCAGTTACAGTATTGCTTGGTGAACACTTGGGTAGCTTCCACCCTTTGGCTATTATAAATAACACTACTGTGAACATGAGTGTGCAAATATCTCTTCGAGACCCCGCTTTTAACTCTTTTTGATATGTACCCAGAACTGGAATTGCTGGTTATAGCAATGATACACGAATGACAATAATATAGGAATTCTGCTTTTAATGTTTTGAGCAATCATCATGCCATTTTCCATAGTGGCTGCACCATTTTACATTTCCTCTAACAGTGCACAAACATTCCTGTTTCTCTACATCCTTACCAACAGTTTTGTTTTCTGTTTTTTGGGTATTAGCCAGCCTATGAGGTGTTAAGTGATAAAAGGTACTTTTAAAATAATTGGTCCTGTTCCATCACCATGACCCATCCATAGTTCTTTTTGGTGGAACCAGATATAAGTATACCCAGCTTAATATAGGCTGGAGTACTTGAGTTTTATTGCCATTGATCTTGATGGGGTTGTTGCTGACATTTTTGCCTTTAATAACAAGGCTCTGGCTTAGGCCATGCTCCTCAGTGGCTAACCCAACTTGTCTTCCATTCCCATCTCCTAACTCGGCTCAAATTTAAAGGGGAAATTTATTTTAAAATATTTAAATTTGATATTCTGAAAGAAAGTCAGATTTTTAGAAGATTCTTCTTATAACTTTGAAATGTTTTAACTAAATAGAAGTCCTAAAATGATTTAATTTATTCTTGTTAGTTTTTTCAAGAGACATATAAAAGGTTTCATTTAATTTGTTTTAAATTGTGAATGGGAAATAATCAAAAATAAGTAATAAAAATACAAATAATAATCTCCATTTTCCCATAGCAAACAGCAAAGGAAAAGGGAAAGAACATGCTAAGGACAAAAGATGGAAAGAAACTGAAAAAAAAAAAAAAAAGGAGATGGATAAAAAGAGCAGAAAATGTTATATATAGAAGAGGAGAAGATGTATAAATATACATTGCTACAGTTATAGTGAGAGGATTTTTCCATTAAACAAATGTAAACACCAAGAAAGAAACACCAAGAAGAAAAAAATGTTTCTTTGATTAAAAGCATTAAGGTCACTCTTATAAAAGGTCCTATTCCACTTTCTAAATCTGATGAGCCCAGTTTTTCTGCCTTAGGCCTTGGTACCTTCTTGGACTTTGAGGCCTCTCTGTCCATCTGCCAGTTGGACACATTTTCCTGAGTTTTCCACTGACCCCGCAAACTCCTGATGTATGAGATGGTACCCGTCCCCTTTCTGGGCACATTGCAGTCACTGCTGAGTTGGTGGGATCAGAAACCAGGCAGCCAGGCAGCCAGAAGAATAGGGTGACTGTGAGGGATCAGGGTGGGATGATGATTTGCAGTTGTGAACGAAGCAGAGAGATGAACCAAGGGTGAACTGAGAGCGCTTGGTGTATGTTGGTGGGAAGGAGCCAGTTGCCAGGAGAAAAGTGAGGAGGGAAACTTGGAATAGATAGGAGGACACAGCAAGCTCTGCAGGAACACGTGTGGAGGGATATGGGACCAGAGATGCCAGGAAGAGAAGGGTGAGGGGGCATCACTGACAAGGAATCAGCTGTTAGTGACCCTATCATTCTTTTCCCTTTCCATAATATTTATTACAGAAATCTCGACCTTTACAGCAAAAGGTTGAAATCTTCAGGTCCCCAAAATAGAAATTTGAAGATGAACAATAATCATAACAGTCCAATTCAGTGTGGTTGAAGCGCCATCCATCTGGAAGAGAAGGACACTGACACTCAGTGCCAGAGAACAGTACCTGGAACCTTCCCCAGCCACCCCAAGCCTGGCCTCCAGACCAGGGACACATCCACCTCCCAGCGAGGGCTCCCTCAGACTGGAGCCCCTACCCAGTGTCAGGAGTCAGGTGCTAGCGCAAGTCAGAAGAACCTGGCTTAATAGCATTACCTTTCTCTGAGAAAATGAAGAAATCTCTGGTTCTACATCCAGGGCCTTGTTCCATGGTGCAGTTGCCTTTGCCCCTCAAACATTGACCTTTCTTAAAATTTTGGCAGATCATACATAATGTATCTGAAGCTGTAGAAAACAGACATGAAGGCTGATTCCAGAGCTGAATGACTGATATTAAGGTGGGCTAGAACACTGATAGGGTCCAGGGGGTCAAGGGAAAAACATGATCCTAAATACTTCCTCCAATATATGCTTAAAGCTTGGAAATGTTTGCATCATATTATGACTGTTGATTCTGTAAGGATATGGGTTGTTTTTTTTTTTTTTTTTTTTTTTTTTTATAAATTTATTTATTTTTGGCTGTGTTGGGTCTTCGTTTCTGTGCGAGGGCTTTCTCTAGTTGCGGCGAGCGGGGGCCACTCTTCATCGCTGTGCGCGGGCCTCTCACTATCGCGGCCTCTCTTGTTGCGGAGCACAGGCTCCAGACGCGCAGGCTCAGTAGTTGTGGCTCACGGGCCTAGTTGCTCCGCGGCATGTGGGATCTTCCCAGACCAGGTCTCGAACCCGTGTCCCCTGCATTGGTAGGCAGATTCTTAACCACTGCGCCACCAGGGAAGCCCAGGATATGGGTTTTTTACACAGGATTTTGATTCCATTAAAAATAAAATGAAAGCTGTCCCCCTCGCTATGATGCCATTATGCAGAACAAAATGAGAACATCTACATACAGGCATCTGAGGCCAGAGTATCATGGGACATGAGGACTGTGCTGGCTCCAAGGTGGGGATGCAGTCTTACAAAATTTCTTACCGTACTTCCCCACAAAAGACATCTGATGTCCAAACATATCTAAGTGACAATGGAAATATTGTCACTTACAATGGGAATATTGGTTCAAGATAAGCCTTTCAGGGACCTGTTCCTGGTAGATCATTGCCCCTTGGCTGTGTCTTTATAGAAAGTCTTGAGCAACCATTGCCTCTGCCTCTTAGGGTCATCCCAGCAAGCCACAAAACCTCCCATTGAGAAGAGCCCCCAGCCCCAGTCTGGCCCCAGGGAGGGACTGACCCCACTCTGAGACCTTGGAAAGGAACCTGAGCTCTTTCCCTGGTAGCAGTCGGGATGGGGACAGCAGAAAGAGACCTCAAATCCTTGCTGGTCAGATCACCCCGGAACCTCATCCTTGACTTCTCCCCTCCCAAGCTGGTCAGGTCACCATCCAGGTGCTGCTGCCCAGCCTACCTCCGCGTCGTCACCCCCTGCCCAGCTACCACAGGCACTCACCCACTCCTTGGAAGAGCACGAAAGGCAAGACTCCCAGCAGCAGGAGCAGGAACTTGTCCATCTCAGCCTGGGATGACGGGGAGATGCAGAGGTGGCTGCGGCAGGGGCGCAGAGTGCCCAGGAAGGGTGGGGACAGACTGCTCTTGTGTGCAATGAGGGAAGGCCGAAGAATCTGGCCTGAGCTGCTCCTGGGCTGTGGGCAGAAGCTTCCTTTTACACACCTGCCAGTGGGTGTTTCACAGCCACGCAGGCCCAGGAAACGTTCCCACAGAACCAGCCCCCTTGGACACTTCCGAGGACAAATGTCCCAGGTGCCCCTCCTGATCCCTTGAGGCTGCCTCCTGATCAGTGGGGGACATGACGCCTGACCAGATCTCTGGGCCCCTCAATAGTCCCTGACTCTTTACTCTCTGGACATCCCACTGCCCCAGGCCCAAGAACAAGAGCTTGTCACATGGGCCGGGCTTTGCTAAGATGATAGCCATTTCCTCTGGGTCCAAAGTCCCCATGACCACCTCCCCTCCAGTTCCAGAGCCGAAGCCAGTACCCAACCTGGGCTGACACCTGTCTCAGGGCTCAGGATGCACTCATTGTAGTTACAGCCTGTGCCTTTTGCTTTCCTTTCCCCCTCCCAATATTTGTGCTCATATTTAGGACCATGGCCCTCTACTAAATAGAAAACACTCATGACATTTGTTAAAAACAGGAAGGTAGACTTTATTCCAGGGGACCACTCTAATGGGTTTTGTAGTAGAGAAGAGAGATTGGACTCAACTCTGAATGCAAGAAGGACAAGTAAAGATTTATAGCCAAGGAGCGGGGGTGGGGGTGAGGGTCAGTGATGCAAAATTAACTAAGAAGAAACATCAAATCTATGGGAAATCTTGCTAGGCTGACTCAACAGGATTTTTGCTGGGGGCAGGGCAGAGTGATAAGATACAGAGGCAGGGAATGAGGAATTTGATCAGTTATCAAGATGGAGAGTTCTTATTAAACTGACCCAGCAAGATTCTTGCTAAAACTGGACTATCTGTGCCAAGGACAGGGCCAAGGTCAGAAACTAGACAAAAAGAGTACTCAGAGGAGCCTGACTCACGTTTGGTGAAAGTAGGGAGTTTTTGTCACCTGTCAGGACCAAATTGGTGTTGGCAATTGCGAGAGTAGTTGGCAATAATTTTTGTAAAAACAAAAATTATTCAGCATTTTCAAAAATCAGGATCTACAGCCACTGCTACAAATGCAAATACATCATTTAAGATATATCTTCAGCCTATCATGAATACATAGTAAACAAATACACAGCAAATACTATCCAAACAACAAAGTAATCGAAGCCTTAGTGCTAGATGGATGCCTAGGTAATTTTACCAAGTATAAAACAATTTCTACCATATTCAACCCTTTTATTTTTCTAGCCCCTAAAAATGCAGATCCATTTTTACCAAGTTGGATGTATATAGATAGAGGCAAACATTGCTCCAGGACTGGGCTGGAAGACTCAGAATTTTTGCAGATACTTCGTCATCAGCATGGAGTGGGACATACTAGGATGGGACACACAAGGCAAATAGGGTGCAAATATTTTTGTCATATTTTAATTACAATTCACCATTTATATTCTCTCAAGCGTCTTCACCTTACTGACCATGTATAATAAAAATAGCCAATTCCCCAACCAGAGTGTTCTCGCTTGGAGATCCAGCCAAAGGAAGGAGAAAGATCAGGGAGCAAGATCCCAATGTGCAGGTTGGGCGCTAGAGAAAACATTCCAGGTCACAGTGGCGGTCTCCCTTTCCCCCCTCTCCTTCTCCATCTAGACAACCCTTTCATGGCAGAGACCTTGACAGTCACGTTCACCATTAACCAGAAGCACTCTGCACAATGCATGGTACAGAGCGGGCGCTCAGTAATATTTCTGACTAAACAAGAATAATAGGACAAGTAAATGAATGCATGAGGGTCTGCCAGCCCAGAAAGCAACTACGGGAGGAAGAGGGCCAAGAAACCCCACGCACCCACAGACTGAGAGTCCAGCTGTCTCCTACACTGTGAGAGGAGGGCTATGATGCGTGAGAACTCCCCTTCACCACCTTCAGAAGACAAAAGTGATTCAGAGTAGATTCTGCAGGAGTGCGGGCTGCATGGATGAATGATGTCATTGTTACCCAGTCCCCACACTGAGGAACTGTGCTGAGGGACCCAGGGTCCTCTGTATGCTCAGCAGGTCACTCTAATATGATGGTGGAATTCCAGAGATGCACACGGTTCCCCAAGTCCCACGTCCCCCCGTCATCACTCTGCAAGAACAGAGGGTGAGGAGGGAGTAGAGAGTGGAGGAAACAGGATATACACAAATTATTGGAGCTGCCAAGGAACAGAATTCTTCTTTCATAGCATTGTTGTGCTGAAGATACTCTGTTCTGTGCAAACTTGAAGGATGTATTGATAATAATAGTGCATAGTACACAATGCATGATGTGATATTGTAAAGGGCCACGTTATCACTGGGGAACCTGGGAAAAGAGAGTGAAAGCAGAAAATAATGATCTGGTCAAATCTTCTCATGGAAATTTATGCTCCTCTAACATCCCGATGATGTTTCCTAAGGGAAGGATAGTGCTGGATGCTTGACTATGGAATTCTTCTGGCATGATGTACCTGTTCTGTTCAGAGTACTTACAACAAACAAATAAAGGTTTAGGGGATGTGGCCCCACTAGAAAATATCTGACTGCTATCTAATTATACTAAAGTAAAATGGAGATGCTACTTGACTGAAATAGCTCCATTTGTGTATGCAAACCACACATAAATCATTTAGAAACATCATAAGTAAAATCTATACCAGAAAAGGCCGTGATCACCTCAAAGAAGAATATGCTGCACCACATTCCTGGCAGGCCTTCATGCATCCACTCTTCTCCATAAAGTTTCTTTTTTGTTTTATTTAAAAAAATTTTTTTAATTGAACTACAGTTGATTTACAATATTATATTAGTTTCAGGTGTACAGCAAAGTGATTCATATATATATATGTGTGAAGTGTCTGTAAAATATAAATATATATATATATATATATATATATATATATATATATATATATATATATATATACATTGTTTTCCACATTCTTTTCCATTGTGGGTTATTACAAGATACTGAATATAGTTCCCTGTGCTATACAGTAAATCCTTGTTGTTCACCTATTTTATATATACCGGTATCTGTTAATCCCATACTCCTAATTTATCCCTTCCCCCCTTCCTTTTTGGTAACCATAAGTTTGTTTTCTGTGTCTGTGAGTCTGTTTCTGTTTTGTAAATAAGTTCATTTGTATTATTTTTTAGATTGCATATATAAGTGATACCATATTTGTCTTTCACTGTCTGACTTACTTCACTTAGTATGATAATCTTTAGGTCCATCCATGTTGCTGCAAATGGCATTAATTCATTCTTTTTTTATGACTGAGTAATATTCCATTATACATATATACATCACATCTTGTTTATGCATTCTTCTGTCAATGGACATTTAGGTTGCTTCCATAGCTTGGTTATTGTGAATTGTGCTGCTATGAACATTGGGGTGCATGTATCTTTTCGAATTAGAGTTTTAGTCTTTTCCAGATATACGCCCAGGAGTGAGACTGTTGAATCATGTGGTAACTCCCTATAAAGTTTCTTAAACAGCGTTCCATAATGTGTCTACATCAGGTTACACTGGAAGACAATGGTCATTTTAAATGGTGGAGTTATGCTGGATGATACATCACATTCCTGGATGATGTGTTGTGGAACTTTTCTGGTTTTTCAGGAGACGAAGCTTCAGAGGTTGATCAGGAATTGAGAGCTTGATAAAAGTCATATATTAAATTTATCCTGAGCCCATGAGACTTCCAAAGTTGGGAGGGATCTAACAGTTAGTTCTAATTCATGACTTTATTCCAAGCTTACTTACTAAATTACCCCTTTCACTCCCCAGTGCTTCAGTCTAGGGAATAAATTATATGGTCAGTCTACTTAGAGGTCATCAGGCACAATCTCTCCCAGCACAGGAACCTTCTCCTGGGCAGCAGCCAGACAGGGGGTGTCTAGAACCACCACAAGCTTCCAGGCCCACGCCAATCCCTATCAGATCTTTCAGTAATGTGTCTAGGCAGAAACCCAACCCGCAAGTGCCCTGGCCAGAGCACAGACTCAGAAATCAGATGAATCTGGGTTTGAAGACTCGTTGCAACATCTACTGGCTATGGGACTCTGGCAAGTCATTAATCTACAGCCCTCAATTTCCCCATCAAGGAAGTAGGGAATATAATAGCACTTAAGTCATTAGGCTATAGGTTCAATTCTTTACATTCATTTTCTTTTCAACTACTAACTAGAGAATCCAGTTAGGAAAAGTTTAATTAAAAAATTGGGACTAAGTATTTTCACAAGTTTATATTTAGTGACCTCTATTCTCTGCCTGTATGATTGGTCCAATCATCAGTCCTAATTTCACCCCCAAGACACACACACATTGGCAAACATCCTTCCATATGGTCATTTGTCTACCTTCCGCCAACATCACACAAGCAGTGTGGCTATTTTGCCCATTTCCTGAACTGCTATCTCCCACCATGTCTCCTCTCATTCATATTCTACCTTGGAAACCTGCTAACCTTGTCCAGACCAATGACCAACTGTAGCAGTCACAAGAAAAGGAATGCTGCTTTATGGGTGGATGAACAGGGTGCCCTCATCACTGGTCCTTCATCATTTCCCAAATTACCACTGGGAACATGCATCTTCTTACAATATGTTCTCTTGTGGATTTTGTATATTTTTCATCAATTATGCAGAAAGTACACTCTGTTCGAAGAGCTGCTTTTCTGGAACATTGATAATAAAACCCACATGTATAAACCACCTGGACCAGCCCCTGAACCTCTCCTGTCTGGCTTGCTCTAAACACCTCGCTAGCATAATCCACCACTACCAGCATCACTTTAATCTCCACCATCACCAACACTGACGGCCACTAATGCACTCCAGGCATTTGATTTTATTTTTTTTTGTATGAAATTTTTATTGTCCCAAGATCATTTAAAAAATTTTTTTATTGGTGTATAGTTAATTTACAATGTTGTGTTAGTTTCAGGTGTACAGCAAAGTGAATCAGTTTTACATATACATATAGCCACTGTTTTTTAGATTCTTTTCCCATATAGGTCATTACAGAGACTCCAGGCATTTTAAGCCCATGTTCTTTCACTTGTCAGTGCTCAGCCCCCAGGATATTTCCAGTCGTGTGTGGATTTGGGGCATGGAAGAATGATGTATGTAGTGGGGAGGGACATGGATCTAGGGCAGAAAGCACTGGGGAGATCAAGACTTAGAGTCTTTGTGTCAGTTTCTCTGATGACATCAGTATACAGTTTCTTCCTGATGTATCAGGGCCAGGCAGCAAGAGTACTCCAGAGCATCCCTCCCTTCACTATCTGTTTTGGCATCATTCTTCTCACTCCTAACCGCTCCACAAGCAGAAAGGAAGGACGTGCACTGAGAACCCTCCTAAGGGCAGCTTGATAAATGGACTTGACACACAGCCTTATTCCCCAGACTGCCACACTCCTCACAGCAGGGGGTCAGTGTCAGAGTGTTCTCATCTCACCACGGGACACTGCTAGTTGAACTGCTCTGCCAAAGCTTGGTTTCTTTGCCCACTTGGGTGCAATAAGGCTAGAGCCACAGGGAAGTTGGACCAAGGATCCTGCCTCCAGTTGGGAAGACCTCAGGTCCTGAGAGTGATGGATAGATGTCTATTGCTGAGTGTGGTTCTGTTCTGGGTAGTGAGTGCTAAGGTGGGCTAGGATATCTTTCACAGTCTGTGATAGGCTGAATTCCATCATGGTTCCATGATGTTTGCCACATATTTCAACCCCCATGATTATGACAAGTTCAATGACAAAGAGGATTTTGCAAGTATAATGAAGTTTACTAATCTTTGGGCCATAGATTCAGGAGATTGCTTGTATGGACTTACATCTGACCTACAGGCTATGTGACAATAAATGGGTGTAGTTTCCAGTCGCTAAGTGTATGGTAATTCTTTACACAGTGATAGAAAATAATGCAGAGTGATGTCAGAAAGATGGTGGAATAGGAGAGTGCAGCGCTCATACCCTCACAGAAAAATCAGTTTTGATAACTCTCCCTGGACAGGAAGAGCTCTGTGGAACTTAGTCCATCAGAGAGATTCTAGCGTAGTTAGTGACGTGAGCCTTTTATAAGGAGAGGTTTTCCATGCCTGGTGAAAGTACAGAAATTCAGAGTGATACAAAGCTTGAGGAGGATTCAGCTTGAGAGTAATATTGTTGCTGTATTTGAAGATCAAGAGGCCTTGTGGAGAGCAACTGAGATTCCCTCAAAGGGCTGACAAACAGCGTGAAAAACGGACCTCTGTTCTACATTCACAAGTAACTGGATCCTTACAAAAAGTTTAATGAGATGTCGATTCTTCTCAGAGCCTCTAGGTAATGTTCAGTCTGGCAAAACAACAACAATAAAACAAAACAAAACAAAACAAAAAACCACTTTATTTAAACCTTGTAAGACTCCTAGCAGAGAAGTCAGTTGACCTTGCATAAATATCTGACCTACAGAGCTATATGATAATAAAAGGGTATAGTTTTTCAGCTTCTAAGTTTATGCTATTTGTTACACAGAAATAAATAGAAATAGACAATGACATCAGCAAGATGGTGGATCTGGAGATTCCAGTCCTCATACCCCACAGAAACTTTGATTTTGACAAGCATCCCTGGATAGGAATATCTCTGTGGAAACTTGGGAGTCCCATATGGAGATTCCAGCACCCCAGTCAAGCAAAACTATCCAAGAATAGACACATTAAAGAGGGTAAGAACAGTTTAACTTCACTTGCATCATCCCTTTCCTGGGGAGGAAGATCTGAGTGCCAAGAGAGACTCCCACAGCCCACAATTTCTCCCAAGGGCAAAAGTGAGAAAGGAGTGAGTGCCCATTTTCCCCAGCCTTGCAGCATGTTGCCAGAGTGCTCATTTCTGTCTCATCCTACTCATATCACTCAGAAGATCAGCATGGCTGAATAGTCTGGAGGGAGCTAGAAGAAGGGGAAAGGGGAGGGACCTCAAAAAACCACCTCTCAGATCTCAAAACCTGGCTGCAGATCCTACTAACTGGCTGGCAGACTCCACCAAAAGGCCCGTGCATGAACACCACAGGACACCTTATCTGCAGTACCCACCAACTGGTCGACATATGCCCCAACACACCACACGTGCTCTCAAGTTGGTGCACTGAAAACCACCTTGAACAACTATGCTATCAAACTGGATAAACTAGAAGTAATGCATAAATTCCCGGATACATATAACCTTCCAAGACAGAATCATAAGGAATTAGAATTTCTGGGCAAATCAATAACAGATAAAGAGATTGAAAAAGTAATCAAAAGTCATCTACCAAAGAAAAGCCCAGGACCAGATGGCTTCACGAGTGAATTCTACCAAACGTTTAAAGAAGAATTGACACCAATACTTCTCAAACTCTTCCAAAAAATTTGAGAGCACCTCTAAACTTGTTTTACAAAGCCAGCATTACCCGGATACAAAGACACTATAAAAAAAGAAAATTACAGGCCAATATATCTGATGAACATAAATGCAAAAATCTTTGACAAAATACTAGCAGACTGAATTCAACAGCACATTAAAATGATCATACATCATGACCAAGTGGGATTTATCTCTGGAATGCAATGATGTTTCAACATATGCAAACCAATAAATGTGATACATCACATTAATAGAATAAAGAACAAAAATCATATGACCATGTTAGTAGATACATTAAAAGCATTTGACAAATTTCAACACCCCTTCATGATAAAAATTCTCAGTAAATTAGGTGTACAAGAATTGTACCTCAACATAATGAAGGCCATATGCGAACAAGCCCACAGATAACATCATCCTCAATGGTGAAAAGCTAAAAGCTTTTCCTGTAAGATCAGAAACAAAACAAGGAACAGCTATACTCCAATAAAAATTAATTAAAAGAAAAATAGAAGTAAAAAAAAAAAGAAACAAAGCAAGCCTTCCCACTCTCACCGCTTTTATTCAGTATAGTCCTAGCCAGAGTAATTAAGCAAGAAAAATAAATAAAAGGCATTCAAACTGAAAAGGAAGAAGTAAAACTGTCTGTTTTCAGATGATATTATTTTATATGTAAAAAAGCCCTAAAGACACCATGAAATCAATCCTGCCTGGCCACCAGGTCCAAGTACTCAAAGGGTTTTCCTTGTGTGAGCTGCATACAACGTCCTGTTGTGGTGGAGCCATAGCTGCTGCTCTGGCATGTTGGTGCACAGGGCTGGCCCCCAGACCAGATACAGTGCCCAGCTGCCTTTTCTGCAGGGCACTGGTGCATGAAGATGACCACAGACCTGGCTGTAGGACCTGGTCATGGCTGCTGCAGGGTGCTGGTGGGTGGGGCTACTACTTGGCTGGCTGTGAGGCTTGGCCAAGGTACAGGGATTGGTGGGACTCTCAGTGGGGCATGCCCACTGGTGCTAACATCTCCCATGTTGGAGGGAGAATTCCAAAATAGCATCCACCAGCACTGGCATTAACAAGGTGTCTGAGATCACAAAAAAGGCTCCAACTGGTGTCTCAGTCCCTGGGGAGCATCCCAGCTGGTTCCATTGTCCTATCTTCAAGTTTGCTGTGTTTTTCTTCAGTCTGCTCAAATCTACCTTTGTATTCTTCTAGTGAATTTTCATTTCAGATTTACACTTTTCAGTTCCAGAAGTTCTTTCATTTTTTTTGTTTTCTATCTCTTTATTGATATTTTCATTTTGTTCATACACCATTTTCTTGACTTTCTCCATATCTTCCTTCAGTTCTTTGAGCATCTTTTACACAGTTGTTTTAAGGTTTTTGTCTACTAGATCTGCAATTATGTCTTTCCAGGGAGAGTTCATGTTGTTTTATTCTTTTCCTTTGAATGGGCCATACTTTCTTGTTTTTCTGTATGTCTTATGATTTTTTTGTTGTTGAAAATTGGACATTTATTCTAATAATGTGGTAGTTCTGGAAATCATATTTTCCCACTTTCCCAGAGAAAGGGGAATGAATCTGATTTCCAGATATTTTTTTATTGTTTTTGTTTATTGTTTTTGTTTTTTGATTGTCCTAGGCTGTGTTTGTGCCAAAGATTTGCCTGGGGTGTAAACTTAAAGTCTTTTCAGATCTTTTCTGTCCAATGCCTTTCCTTTGACATCCTGGTCACTTTTTAATTTTTTAAAAAATTTTCCCTGCATATGTAATTGCTTTTGAAGGTCCTAGTCTTTGATGTCTGGCTCCCCCCAAAAGAAGTGTGGTCCTATAAGTCTCCTGAAAGTCATTTTCAGCCAGAGGGTGAGAGGACTGCAGCAATGTGAGGGAGGCACAACCATGGCTACCTGCCTCTTTGTCTGCACTTTTGTAGTCAAAAGCCGCAATCAGCAATCAGAGCACAGATTCCTGATATTTGGAGGACGTGGTTCTTTCACCCATACCAGCCCTTACAAGATGTGTCCAAGCTACCCCAGGAACATGTGCACAGCTGTCTGTCATAGGACTAAAGGTGAAGGATGGGTAGCTACTGCTGTCTAAAAGCTGAAACTGATCATAATTAACTGCAATTTACTATCCAAGCCTTCCCCTGGAAGTTGCAAGCCTTCAATGGACTCCAGAGTTCTAAAATAGTTACATCAGATTTTCCCCATGTAATTGTTGTCCAAGTGGAGAGATAGATTCCTGGTGCTTCCTACCCAGCCATCTTCCCAGAATCCTTTCCCTGAGAGTCATATTGTATTTATTAAGAAAATATCTGGCACAGATATAGAGATTATACAGCAAAGAAATATTCACAAAGGTTAAGAGACGGACTGGGAAGAAAAATTTAGTAGACAGACTGTGAATCCCTCTTCTAGACTAAAGAATTAACCCTTAGTCAAAGTTCTTGCAACGTTAATCCTGAAGATGGAAGAGTGTCCTGCACATCCTGCAGTGTATTGAACACTGATCCAAGGATATTCTAGAGTCTGCTCTACTTGATTTTCAAGAGGACTCTTGTGAAACTTGTAATTTATGGACAGCAACTACACTCAAAAACATGAGATAGGGACTTCCCTGGTGGTGCAGTGGTTAGGAATCCGCCTACCAATGCAGGGGACATGGGCTCGAGCCCTGGTCTGGGAAGATCCCACATGCTGCGGAGCAACTAAGCCCATGTGCCACAACTACTGAGCCTGGGCTCTAGAGCCCGCGAGCCACAACTACTGAGCCCGTGTGCCACAACTACTGAAGCTTGTGCACTTAGAGCCTGTCCTCCGCAATAAGAGAAGCCACCACAATGAGAAGCCCGCACACCGTAATGAAGAGCAGCCCCCACTCGCCGCAACTAGAGAAAGTCCGCGCGCAGCAACGAAGACCTAACGCAGCCAAAAATAAATAAATAAATAAATTTATAAAAATTTTTAAAAAAAACAACAAAAAAAACATGAGATAATCACTTATTCTTACAGACACTGTAATAATTCTTACAGAGACTGTAATACTCAATAGCAGGTATTTAAGCAAGGAGATCCCAGACCTGGTGGCATCCCTGCACTATTATAACCCACATTCATGTCAATGTCACATCAACTTCATGACCAAAATATGACTTAAGTGTGATGAATGGAGATATTAGATGCTATGTCAGAGTTTTGAGGTTTCTGTGAAGCTGCTAATGTGCATGGCACTGTACTCAGTTCTGTATAATTTCCAATAAATTGTTGCTGGAAAAAATCAGTTGTGTTTTCTTAATTGATTAAGAATCTGAGTCTGAAATGCAGCCTGGTGGTTTTTCCTTAGGGTCCTTCTTCTGTTTTCCAACCTAAGTGGAACAAATTAAAATTTCCTCTATTAAGCCCACAGTTTGCTATAGAAACTTATTTATAGCTAGGAGGGTTTAGGGATCCTTATTACCTAAAGGAATTCCTTTTTAAATACTTTTGGTTTGCCAAGAAGTTTTTGGTTTGCTGATAGACAGGTTTTGAACCTCACAAAATAATATTTTCATCCTTTGAGATCATCATATGATTTATCTCCTTTAGGATATTGATGTGATGTGAATGGATTGATAGATCTTCTAATGCTTACCATACTGGCATTTCAGGTATAATCTTGAAAGTTATCTACATGCATTATTTTGTCATTTATTTTTAAATTTTGCAGCTAACATTTTATTTGATACCTTGTATTTATAATTATAAATAGCTGATCAATAATTTTCTCTCTTTTACTATAATCATGTAAATTTGAGGTAAAATCATCTGGTTAGCTTTGTTTCTATTACTTAGAAAAATTTTCAAATGATATAGATGAACTATTCTTGAAAGATTAGTGGAACTCACATGTAAAGCCATCAGAACCTATTTGGGGTTTTGTTTGTTTTGGTTTGGTTTTGTATTTTAAGGACAATCTTTCACTACTATTTCAAAACTTTAATATGACTGCTATATTTAAGAATCTTATTCTAGAGCCAATCTTGGAGCTTCTTCTTAAAATTTTGCTTAGATGGCTTTAAATAAGTGAACTAAAACAATGAGCCATAATCTTTAGCTGAGAAGCTTTATGTCCATTTAAAAATTTACCAAATGGTAAGAGAGGAGGGGTAGACAGAGAGTGAGACCAACCATTTGCCACATGGGATAAAGGCAAGTTACACATAAAAGGGAAAATATGTTGACACCTGTTTTTAGGACCCTCATAGCTACCATCCAGTGCCATTCTGCTCTTTTTTTATCAAAAACTTCCCACAAATTCACATAAAAACCCACCCCAGGAGATGCTTATTTATCACTCATATCCACAGGGATTGGCCTACACCGTGTCTGCTAGGAGCAGCCCACGTTGCAGGGAGAGGCAAACTAAGGTCCAGGAGGCCCCGACCCTGATTATTGATTCATCTCCCAGCTGTCATGAGTCACAAACCCTTTCCAATCTACTCTGGCCAAACGGGAGGACACTGAGAGCACCCCTTCCCCACTGGCTTTTCTTACACCATTTCCTCAAGTTTCCCTGCCACCCCCAGGAACAGAAAGGGACAAGTTTGGAGGAGTGTCATTTCTGAAGGTTTCCTGGAAAGAAAATTCCCAAAGCAGCCCAATCATGCCCCAGAATCACTGGGCCGTGACCCCAGAGGAGGGAAACCGAGTGTTCTCTGCTCACACTCGAGGACGCAAAGAGGAAGAGGTGCTCTGCAGGCAACGGTTCGCTGCTTGGCCTTCATGTGAGGCTAAAGCTCTGGAGCCTGGCCCTGCCTGCAGGACGTCAGTTCCTGAGGTCCAAGGCCCTCAGCTCTGATGATTCTTGTTGGGGATGGGGTGGGAGTGGTAGTGAGCTGAGAGTAGCATTCTGGCTCCTCCCAACCCCTCCGCTGAAGGAAATGGTTTAGGAGAGTCAGAGAGGGTAGGCTGCGGCAAGATCTAAGCTGCTCTCAGACAAATCAGGAATCTGAGGCCTTGTCTGTGGTCTTGACCCAGGCCACCAAAGAGCAGTCGACATTTAATGTCCACATTCTGTATATGATCTTACTCCTGTAAAAGATGTGTATTAAAAAAATTATATATCTATATTTGTATATATCTCCATGTATGCATGCATACTCATCATGAGAAGTCCTGTACAATATACATGTAATTTTTAAAACGTTAATCTCTAAGAAATTATTTGGGAGGGTTTTTTCAATAATTTTTCTTGAATAGTTTTAGACTTAACAAGGATGTTACTCATTTTCTCACCCAGTTTCCCGGACTGTTAACAGTTGACATCACATTAGTACTGTTGTCACAACTAATGAAAAAATATGGATTCATTATTATTAACTAAACTCCATATTGTATTCAGATTTCCTTAGCTTCTTGCCTAATGTCTTTTTTTTTTTTTTTTTCCCCTCTTCCAGGATTCTACATTTCTTTTACTCACCACATCTCCCTATCCCCTCTGGACCCTGACAGTTTCTCAGAATTTCCCTGTTGTTTTTGTGATGTTGATAATTTTGAAGATTTCTGTGCAGATATTTTGCAGAAAGTCCCTTGTTTGCGGTTTGTCTGTTTTTCTCATGGTTAGGCTGGGGTTATGGATATGCGGGAGGAGAACCACAGAGGTGCAGTGCCATTCTCAGTGCTTCGTATCAAAGGTATATGATGTTAACCTGCCTTATCGCTGTTGATATCAACCTTGATCACTGGGCTGAGATACTGTTTGGCAGGCTACTCCAAGTAAAGTGACATTTTCCCCCTTTCCATAGTATGCTCTTTCAAAGCAAGTCACTGGGTAGCCCATTAAATTTGTTTTTAACTGTTCTTTTAACTTATTTGTATTTTTCAAGTAATTTACAAGAATTAAGATTTACATTGCTCGTGAGAGTATGTCTAAGAAGGCAGTTTTTCAAATAGAAAGGGCCTCACACTAGTCCTGTCTCCAGAATCCTGGCTCATCCACCGTTCTCTTTAGTATAGCAAGATCTAACTAGACAAGCTTAAAGTAGGCTGGAATACTTGAGTTGGGTTTTCACTAGTGATACTGATGGAGTTGTTCCTGATATTTAAAGATAAGGCTGTGGCTTAGGCTGTGCCCCACAAAGGCTAATCTAACTGGCCTTACCTTTTTTTAAAAAAATAAATTTAATTATTTATTTATTTTTGGCTGCATTGGGTCTTCATTGTTGCAGGTGGGCTTTTCTTTAGTCGTGGCGAGCAGGGGCTACTCTTCATTGCAGTGAGCAGGCTTCTCATTGTGGTGGCTTCTCTTGTTGCGGAGCATGGGCTCTAGGCGCACGGGCTTCAGTAGTTGTGGCACACAGGCTCAATAGTTGTGGCTCGTGGGCTTAGTTGCTCCGTGGCATGTGAGGTCTTCCTGGTCCAGGGCTCAAACCTGTGTCTCCTGCATTGGCAGGCAGATTCTAAACCACTGTGCCACCAGGGAAGCCCTGGCCTTACATTTTATCTCCTATCTCGCCTCGACTTTAGGGGGAAAAAGGCCATGAAAAATATTTACACTTGACATTCTGAAAATAGAAATAGATATTTGGAAGATTTCCTTACAAGTTCAAAAAATTTTAACTAAATAAAATATCACACGAAAATGAATTTTTTAGACTCTACAAGAGAAACAAAATATTATTGGTACTTTGTTTTAATTTATGAAGGAGAAATGTAAGATTATATTAAATAAGTAAAGTAAGATGATCATATTCTTCATTCTTGCATCATGAATGGTTAGGGAAAGAGAGTGAAGGAAAGGGGTAAGGACAGAGGAAATATAATACAAAGGGAAAAAGAATGAGAGGTAAAAAGGTCAGGAAAAACACACACAGAACTGGTGATAAACGTTTTAAAATGCACAGGGAGAGAGATAATAAGATGGTGACACATATTTCTAGTCATAATATAGTAAAGCCATTTTTCAGTAAAGAGAAGACGTAAATCTTTCTACGCCTAAAAACATATTAAACTCATTGTTCTTATTAAAGATCCTATTCCACTTTCTCAATTCTTCCCAAATTTCTTGGGAGAGTTGCCCATCCTCACTATTTCCTCCTGTCATAGTCCATTCATTCTTCAAACCACTGTAATGTGGTTTCTGTGCCACTTCTCCACTGAACCTGCTCTGCCAATAACATGCACGTTGTCATGGAAAACAGAGAATCATGCTCTTCTGTCCTGGTTCTCCACCTACTTCTATGACCATCACCCATGACTCTTTTTTGGAGAGTGACCGTCACCCACTTTTTATTTTGGTGGTCTCTAGTGTCAATGACTTGTCCCCACCCTGTTCCCACCTCACTCACTAGACAACCTCTTTAAGTCTTATAAGCTAAGTTATCAGTAGCTTCTGAGTATGTATATAACATCTAAATCTGATGAGCCCACTTTTTCTTCCCCAGGCCTTGATACCTTTTTGGACTTTGAGGTCTCTCTGTCCATCTGCCAGTTGGACACATTTTCCTGAGTTTTCCACTGACCCCGCAAACTCCTGATGTATGAGATGGTACCCGTCCCCTTTCTGGGCACATTGCAGTCACTTCTCAATTGGTGGGATCAGAAACCAGGCAGCCAGGCAGCCAGAGGAATAGGGTGACTGTGAGGGGTCAGGGTGGGATGATGATTTGCAGATGTGAACGAAGCAGAGAGATGAATCAAGGGTGAACTGAGAGCACTTGGTGTCAGGGGAAGGAGCCGGTTGCCAGGAGAGAAGTTAGGAGGGAAACTTGGAGTAGACAGGAGGACACTGCCTACTCTGCAGGAGCACGTGTGGAGGGATATGGGACCAGAGATGCCAGGAAGAGAAGGGTGAGGGGGCATCACTGACAAGGAATCAGCAATTAGTGAGACTTCCAATGCAGTGATTTTCCTCTATATATATTGCAGAAATCTTGACCTTTACAGCAATAGCTCGAAACCTTGAAGTCCCCGCGAATCAACTTCCAAGCTCTACACTTATCATAACAGTCCAGTTGAGTGTGGTTGTAGCGCCACGCATCTGGAAGAGAAGGACACTGACACTCAGTGCCAGACAACAGTACCTGGAACCTTCCCCAGCCACCCCAAGCCTGGCCTTAGACTAGGGACACATTCACCTCTCAGCAAGGGCTCTCTCAGACTGGAGCCCCTACCCAGTGTCAGGAGTTAGGCAACAGCTCAAGCCAGAAAAGCCTGGTTTAACAGCATTACCTCTCACATTGAAAAAGTATATATCCGAAGTTCTGCATCCCGGGCCTTCTTCAGAGGTGCAGTTACCCTCGCCTTGCAAACATTTGCCCTTCTTAAAAATACTGCAGACCTTACACAACGTGGCTGGAGCTGCAGAGAAACAGACATGGAATCTGAGGCCAGGGTTGAATGGGCTGAGACCAAGGTGTGTAAGACACATTAGAACGTAGGAGTTTAAGGACAAAGCATGACTCTAAATACTTTCTTGCGCATAATTTGGGGTAAGAAATATCCCCACTAGATTTCTTCCATTAGATATTTAAGGAAATGGGGTCTTTGACCTGCGGATATCAAAATCCATTAATGATAAATAACTTTGTGCATACATTATGAGTGAATTGCATGGTATGTGAATGATATCCCACTAAAGCTGGTTTTTTTTTTTTTTTTTCAAAATAAACTTGAACAAGAATCTGACACTTTACCTGCCAGGGGATATGGCAGATACTGGACAGTGAGATATAAGAGAAAAAAAAAAGGTATGTGTTCTAACCAAGCAAGAGAAATTTCCAAACTTGCACCTAAACAGCACTAAGAGATTATGTCTCCTTAATTTTTGTTCCCTGGGAGCCTGGAGGAACTCCCCATAGTAGCAGCTCTGTGCTCAGAAGCTCCTTTAGCTTTGGAGCGATTGTGCAGAACACATTCAGTGCATCCCATATAGCCACCCTTGGCCAGGATCTTGGGGAAATGGATGGGGCATAAGGACTACACTGGCTTGAGGATGAGGAGGCAGATTTTAGTCTCCAAAGATTTCCTACGACAGCACCAAAAGTCATCCAAAGTACACACATATATAAGTGAAAAGAGTACTGTAAAAATATTGCTTCAAGATAAGCCTTTCAGGGACCTGTTCCTGGTAGATCATTGCCCCTTGGCTGTGTCTTTATAGAAAGTCTTGAGCAACCATTGCCTCTGCCTCTTAGGGCCATCCCAGCAAGCCACAAAACCTCCCATTGAGAAGAGCCCCCAGCCCCAGTCTGGCCCCAGGGTGGGACTGACCCCACTCTGAGACCTTGGAAAGGAACCTGAGCTCTTTCCCTGGTAGCAGTCGGGATGGGGACAGCAGAAAGAGACCTCAAATCCTTGCTGGTCAGATCACCCCGGAACCTCATCCTTGACTTCTCCCCTCCCAAGCTGGTCAGGTCACCATCCAGGTGCTGCTGCCCAGCCTACCTCCGCGTCGTCACCCCCTGCCCAGCTACCACAGGCACTCACCCACTCCTTGGAAGAGCACGAAAGGCAAGACTCCCAGCAGCAGGAGCAGGAACTTGTCCATCTCAGCCTGGGATGACGGGGAGATGCAGAGGTGGCTGCGGCAGGGGCGCAGAGTGCCCAGGAAGGGTGGAGACAGACTGCTCTTGTGTGCAATGAGGGAAGGCCGAAGAATCTGGCCTGAGCTGCTCCTGGGCTGTGGGCAGAAGCTTCCTTTTACACACCTGCCAGTGGGTGTTTCACAGCCACGCAGGCCCAGGAAACGTTCCCACAGAACCAGCCCCCTTGGACACTTCCGAGGACAAATGTCCCAGGTGCCCCTCCTGATCCCTTGAGGCTGCCTCCTGATCAGTGGGGGACATGACGCCTGACCAGATCTCTGGGCCCCTCAATAGTCCCTGACTCTTTACTCTCTGGACATCCCACTGCCCCAGGCCGAAGAACAAGAGCTTGTCATGTGTGCCGGGCTTTGCTGAGACAGCCATTTCCTCTGGGTCCAAAGTCCCCATGACCACTTCCCCTCCAGTCCCAGAGCCCAAGCCAGTACCCAACCTGGGCTGACACCAGCCTCAGGCCTCAGGATGCAGTCACTGTAGGTGCAGTCTGTGCTGTTTGCTTTCCCTTCCCCCTCCCTATATTCGAGCTCATAATTGAGACCTCAGTGGGCCTCTCAATACTGAATCAGTGTTGCCAATGCTGGGGGTAGTCATAATAGCAAACATTTACTTAGTATTTTCTATAAACCAGTATCCACATCTACTGCTATCATGCATATCTAAATTAGGATATATCTTCAGCCTATCACAAATATATTAAATATACAGCAAATACTTCCAAAACAAAGAAGGAATAGAAGCACTATAGAGGACTAGTTTATTTTATAAAATATAAATCAGTTCCTGCTATATTAATCTTATTTCTCTGGACTACAAAGGAAGCAGATAATTTTTTTTATTTAAAATTTCATTGTTGTTGCTCAAAGAAATACCTATGCCCCAATACCTCTGCAAGTACAATCCTGTAGTATCCTGAGTTTATTAATCATGTATAATAAAAATAGCCAATTCCCCAACCAGAGTGTTCTCGCTTGGAGATCCAGCCAAAGGAAGGAGAAAGATCAGGGAGCAAGATCCCAATGTGCAGGTTGGGCGCTAGAGAAAACATTCCAGGTCACAGTGGCGGTCTCCCTTTCCCCCCTCTCCTTCTCCATCTAGACACCCCATATATATTGGGTTGGCCAAAAAGTTCGTTTGGGTGTTTCCATAACATCTTACAGATATATATACACAATGGAATGTTACTCAGCCATAAAAAGAGAATGAAATAATGTCATTTTCAGCAACATGGATGAACCTAGAGATTATCATGCCAAGTAAAGTAAGTCAGAAAGAGAAAGACAAATACCATATGACATTGCTTGTATGTGGAATCTAAACTATGACACAAATGAACTTATTTCCGAAACAAAAATAGACTCAGACTTAGGAAACAAAATTATGCTTAACAAAGGGAAAAAGGGGTGGGGGGTATAAATTAGGAGTTTGGGAGTAGTGGATACAAACTACTATATATGAAATAAATAAACAACAAGGTCCTACTGTGTAGCACAGGGAACTATATTCAATATCCTGTAATAACCTATAATGGAAAAAATATGAAGAAGAATAGATATATAAATAAATCATTTTGCTGTACACCAGAAACTAACACAACATTGTAAATCAACTATACTTAAAAAAAAAAATAATGATTTAGGGGATGTGGGCCCACTGGAAAATGTCTGTGACAGCTATCTAATTATGCTAAAATAAAATGGAGATACTATATGACTAAAATAGCTCCACTTATATACCTGAACCTCATATAAATCATTGAGAAACATCGTGAGTTCAATCTATACCAGAAAAGGCCATGACCGCCTCAGAGAAGAATATGCTGCCCCACATTCCCGGCTGGATTTCCTTCAGCCACTCTTCCCCATAAAGTTTCTTAAACAGCATTCCATTATGTGTCTACATCAGGCTGCACTGGAAGACAATGGTCATTTTAAATGGTGGAGTTATGCTGGATGATACATCACATTCCTGGATGATGTGTTGTGGAAATTTTCTGGTTTTTCAGGAGAGGAAGCTTCAGAGGTTGATCAGGAATTGAGAGCTTGATAAAAGTCATATATTAAATTTATCCTGAGCCCGCGAGACTTCCAAAGTTGGGAGAGATGTAACAGTCACTTCTAATTCATGACTTTATTCCAAGCTTACTTACTAAATTACCCCTTTCACTCCCCAGTGCTTCAGTCTAGGGAATAAATTATATGCTCAGTCTACTTAGAGGTCATCAGGCACAATCTCTCTCAGCGCAGGAACCTTCGCCTGGGCAGCAGCCAGACAGAGGGCGTCTAGAACCACCACAAGCTTCCAGGCCCACGCCAACCCCTATCAGATCTTTCAGTAATGTGTCTAGGCAGAAACCCAACCCGCAAGTACCCTGGCCAGAGCACAGACTCAGAAATCAGATGAATCTGGGTTTGAAGACTCGTTCCAACATCTACTGGCTATGAGACTCTGGCAAGTCATTAATCTACAGCCCTCAATTTCCCCATCAAGGAAGTAGAGAATATAATAGCACTTAAGTCCTTAGGTTATAGGTTCAATTCTTTACATTCATTTTCTTTTCAACTACTAACCAGAGAATCCAGTTAAGAAAAGTTTAATTAAAAAATTGGGGATAAAGAAGATGTGGCACATATATACAATGGAATATTACTCAGCCATAAAAAGAAATGAAATGGAGGTATTTGTAATGAGGTGGATGGAGTTAGAGTCTGTCATACAGAGTGAAGTAAGTCAGAAAGAGAAAAACAAATACAGTATGCTAACACATATATATGGAATCTAAGGTAAAAAAAAAAAAGGTCATGAAGAACCTAGTGGCAAGATGGGAATAAAGACACAGACCTACTAAAGAATGGACTTGAGGATATGGGGAGGGGGAGGGGTGAGATGTGACAGGGTGAGAGAGTGTCATGGACATATATACACTACCAAATGTAAAATAGATAGCTAGTGGGAAGCAGCCGCATAGCACAGGGAGATCAGCTCGGTGCTTTGTGACCGCCTGGGGGGGTGGGATGGGGAGGGTGGGAGGGAGGGAGATGCGGGAGGGAGGAGATATGGGAACGTGTGTATATGTGTAGCCGATTCACGTTGTTATAAAGCAGAAACTAACACACCATTGTGAAGCAATTATACTTCAATAAAGATGTTTAAAAAAAAAAAATTGGGACTAAGTATTTTCACAAGTTTATATTTAGTGACCTCTATTCTCTGCCTGTATGATTGGTCCAGTCATCAGTCCTAATTTCATCCCCAAGACACACACACATTGGCAAACATCCTTCCATATGGTCATTTGTCTCCCTTCCCCCAACATCACACAAGGAGTGTGGCTATTTTGCCTCATTTCCTGAACTGCTATCTCCCACCATGTCTCCTCTCATTCATGTTCTACCTTGGAAACCTGCTAACCTTGTCCAGACCAATGACCAACTGTAGCAGTCACAAGAAAAGGAATGCTGCTTTATGGGTGGATGAACAGGCTGCCCTCATCACTGGTCCTTCATCATTTCCCAAATTACCACTGGGAACATGCATCTTCTAACAATACATTCTCTTGTGGATTTTGTATATTTTTTATCAATTATGCAGAAAATATACTCTGATGGAAGAGCTGCTTTTCTGGAACATTGATAATAAAACTCACATGTATAAACCACCTGGACCAGCCCCTAAACCTCTCCTGTCTGGCTTGCTCTAAACACCCCATCAGCATAATCCACCACTACCAGCATCACTTTAATCTCCACCATCAACACTGACCGCCACTAATGCACTCCAGGCATTTTATTTTATTTTTTGTATGAAATTTCTATTGTCCCAAGATCATTTAAAAAAAAATTTTATTGGTGTATAGTTAATTTACAATGTTGTGTTAGTTTCAGGTGTACAGCAAAGTGAATCAGTTTTACATATACATATATCCACTGTTTTTTAGATTCTTTTCCCATATAGGTCATTACAGAGACTCCAGGCATTTTAAACCCATGTTCTTTCACCTGTCAATGCTCAGCCCCCAGGATATTTCCAGTCGTGTGTGGATTTGGGGCATGGAAGAATGATGTATGTAGTGGGGAGGGACATGGATCTAGGGCAGAAAGCACTGGGGAGATCAAGACGTTGAGTCTTTGTGTCAGTTTCTCTGATGACATCAGTATAAAATTTCTTCCTGATGTATCAGGGCCAGGCAGCAAGAGTACTCCAGAGCATCCCTCCCTTCACTATCTGTTTTGGCATCATTCTTCTCACTCCTAACCGCTCCACAAGCAGAAAGGAAGGACGTGCACTGAGAACCCTCCTAAGGGCAGCTTGATAAATGGACTTGACACACAGCCCCATTCCCCAGACTGCCACACTCCTTACAGCAGGGGGTCAGTGTCAGAGTGTTCTCATCTCATCACGGGACACTGCTAGTTGAACTGCTCTGCCAAAGCTTGGTCCCTTCAGCCATTTGGGTGGGATTAGGCTATAGCCACAGGGAAGCCGGGCCATGGAACCAGTCTCATACTGGAAAGATCTCACTTCTGAAGGTGAAGGACAGGTTGCTGAGGATAAGTGTGGTTCTTTCTGTTCTGGGTGATGAGTGCAACCATGGGCTAGAACATCTCTCACTGACCAACCCACCTTGCAGGCAGTCAAGGAGGTAGGCTGCTTTTATTGCCTTGCCTTCCCAGAAATATAGAATAAATTCAGGACCTGCAGTTCCTTGTGTGTCCTGACTCCTGGATGCCCAATAAAAAGTTGTCATTCAAAGGAAGCCTTCTACCTTTTATTATCTTTATATAAAATACATACTAAAAATTTTATATATCTCTTTATAATACATATATAGAGATAAAGAGACAGAGACAGACAGAGAGATAGAGACAAAAATAGAAATTGAGGTGGGGGGGTAGGCAATGATTTCCTAGGTATGACACCAAAAGCACAAGCAACCAAAGGACATGATCAAAATTAAAAACTTTTGTAATTCAAAGGCACCACTAAGACAGTAAAAAGACCACCCACAAGCCACAAAATGGAAGAAAATGTTTGCAAGTCATATATTTATTACAAGACTTTTATCTAGAGTATATAAAGAACTCTTATAATTCAACAATAAAAAGATATATAACCCAGTTTTAAAATGGACAAAGGATCTATACAGACATTTCCCCAATGAAAATATACAAATGGCCAATAAGGTCACAAAAAGATTCTCAACATCATTAGCCATCAGGGAAATCCGAATCAAAACCACAATGAGAGGGCTTCCCTGGTGGCTCAGTGGTTAAGAATCTGCCTGCCAATGCAGGGGACACGGGTTCGAGCCCTGGTCCGGGAAGATCCCACATGCCGTGGAGCAACTAAGCCCATGTGCCACAACTAGTGAGCCTGTGCTCTACAGCCTGCAAGCCACAACTACTGAGCCCACGTGCCACAACTACTGAAGCCCACGTGCCTAGAGCCCGTGCTCCTCAACGGGAGAAGCCACAGCAGTGAGAAGTCCACACATCGCAACAAGGAGTGGCCCCTGCTCGGGGCAGCTAGGGAGGGCCCGCATGCAGCAAGAAAGACCCAACGCAGCCAAAAATAAATAAGCCTATATTAAAAAAAATGCTAAAATCTTTCTTCCTAAAAAAGCTGTCCCTTGATTCAGCCCTCCCTCTAGCTACCACCCCATTACCTCATTTCTTCTCAAAGCTTCTTTGAAGAGTTGTCCACACTCACTATCTCCACTTCCTCTCCATCCACTAACTTTTTAGTCCTCTCTGATCTGGCTTCTGCCACCAATTCTCACCAGAACCTGACCTGACCAAGGCCATCAGTAGGCACCAAGGTCATGTTTATATGATTGGACCTTGATAGGTCCTCGAACAATGTTGACTCGTCACTGCCTCTTAGAACTTCTGACTCCTTGAATTATGGATGCTGTTCCTTTCAGTTATCCTTCTACTTCTCTGCCCAGCCCCGCTCAGTCTAAGGGTGCCTCCTTCATCCAACCCTTTCTTTCTTTCTTTCTTTCTTTCTTTCTTTCTTTCTTTCTTTCTTTCTTTCTTTCTTTCTTTCTTTCTTTCTTTCTTCCTTCCTTCCTTCCTTCCTTCCTTCCTTCCTTCCTTCCTTCCTCTCTCTCTCTCTCTCTCTCTTTCTTTCTATCTTTCTTTCTTTCTTTCTTTCTTTCTTTCTTTCTTTCTTTCTTTCTTTCTTTCTTTCTTTCTTTCTTTCTTTCTTTCTTTCTTTCTTTCTTTCTTTCTTTCTTTCTTTCTTTCTTTCTTTCTTTCTTTCTTTCTTTCTTTCCTTCTATTTATTTGGCCCTGCCAAGTTGCTTACGGGATCCTAGCTTCCCGACCAGGGATCGAACACAAGCCCTAGGCAGTGAAAGCACCAAGTCCTAACCACTGGACCACCAGAGAATTCCCCAACCCTTTAACTGTAGTGTTCCTTAGAATTCCATGCTATTCCTACCATTCAGCTCCTGGTTCAGTGGACAACCACCTAACTCTCAGGATTTTAGCAGCTTATATGTCTTTGGTTAGCATGTAGCTATTTATGATCCAAAACCTGGCATCTCCAGCTGTGAAATTATCCCAGTCTCTACACCTCTGTATCCATCTACCTAGCCCATCATTTCCCACATGGCCAATAATGAATTCATTACATTTGCAGAGAAACAGTCTCCCTTTCAGATTCTGTATTATTAAAAAAACAGGCAGCCAGTTCAGCGAGGAGCTAAAACCAGTGTGAGAGATGAGAAAATGCACATCAGGGAGTGTAGATGACTCTTTGGATGATTGAAAAGAAACAGAGAGATAGAACAGGGGAGAACTGAGTGTAGGCACTGAAGAAGAAGCCAGTGGCCAAGGAGAGAAAAATTGCCCCAAAGTGAAAGGAAATTCTTAGATGGGATGGGAAGGTATGGCAGGCTTATCGGGAGAACATATTGGAAGAAATGGGGCTAGATAATGCCTCAGGACTTTGCAGTCCCAACATAACGGCAGAAAAAGAATATCAATCTAGTACCTCTAAAACGAATTTGCAATCAGGCAGCCTAAATGTTTATTTTTGTTAACTTCCCAGGTGTTTGCTGCACAGAGACTCTGCCTGTACTGCAGCATCGGTTATTTATTTATTTATTTGTTTGTTTGTTTATTTATTTATTTATTGGACACACAGCTTTCAGGATAGTTCCCCGACCAGGGATTGAACCCGGGCCCCAGACAGTGAAAGTGCAGAATCCTAACCACTGGACCTCCAGGGAACTCCCACCCCCCCCACCCCACCCCACCCCTGCCCCTCCATTATCGCTCTTGAAACACTATTCCCTTAGCATCAGAGATGATGCCTGGACTCCAGAGCACTGAACAGTCAAATATCCAGTGGTCATAAAGCCACGATGCAGGAAAGAAGAAAGGGATGGGGTGGAGAGGCTCCTACCAGCTGAGTGGGTTATTCAAACACAGTGACAGGTTGATGGCTTGAAAGTGAAAGGGCCTTTTGCCTGCCACCTTCAGATACCACCTCCAGGGTGGGGACACACCCACCTCCCACCTTGGGTTCCCTCTGACGGGAGCTCCCTATGCTGGTCCAAGACAGAAGCAGCCCCTCCAGGCTAGCAGGGCTTCAGCACAGAGAGCTTTCCTTTGACTCATCTCAGCATGCACATCCCCATCTCTACACGCTGAAGTTTTCTGTCCTGGTGCAGTTCCCTTTACCATCCTAACACTGGCGTTTTACATCTGTGGCAGAGTGGGCAGGAAATCCAAAAAAGAGGGGATATATGTATACGTATAGCTGATTCACTTTGCTGTATAGTAGAAACTAACACAACGTTGTAAAGCAATTATACTCCAATAAAAATTTTTTTTGAAATGGAAACACCCTTAAAAAAAAGGAAACACCACAAAAAATAAATAAATAAGTAAAATCTGTGGCAGAATTGTGCACACTGTAGTTGAGACAAGAGAGCAGACACTGAGGCTGAGCCCTTGGTTGGGAGGGCCATGATGAAATGAAATTCCTATTTTATGGCAAGGCATGAAAATTTTAAAACGTTTCTCTGCCCGTCTGTGCCTCCTCCCTCCCCTTTAGTGTGTATTGTGCATCTGCATTCACCAGACCTCCTTAGGAGATAACATTCCTTCTCAGTCTTGTAAGGGGTCACGATCACCCACTACTGGCTTTGTACATGCAGATCTGGGTTGTGTATACTGTCAGTACGTCACTTGATGTCTAACCCTTTCTCTCAAAAATTTTTATGACTGTGCTTTGACCTCTAATGCTCCTCAGAGCTTTCTGAAAGACTGTCTCCTGGGTTATAATCCTCAGGTTAGCTCAAATAAAACTTTCCATTTCTTTCTTAGATCGACTCTTGATTAATTTTTTCATTGACAGCTAGGACCCAGCTTGGTTGGGTCAGAGTCAGGTAGAGATTTCAGAGCCCCCAGCATGAGCATAGATAAGTCTCCACTGCTTACCATGGTGCCTGAAATTCCTCCATTACATTGCTTCCATTGAGACTTGACTATTTCTGGGACCTCCATGCAGTTTCTCCCCAACCCCATTATATATGAATAACACTGGCAAGATTAACAAAGTTTAGCAAAAAGATTCAAAAGCCTGAGGTTTCAGCAGCATAATTATAGTAGGAGAGATGAGAGCAAAGGGAAGACCAGTGAGAGGAGAATGGAAAAAAAACCTTTGGCCTACAAACCGTAGATGAGTTCAGACTCCTGCAAACTCAGGGATCCCTGGATAATAGAGAAGCATAAGGACATCAGGCACTGACTGGGGTACCAAGGTTTACCCTGGAGCTAAGAGACAGGCTTGTGACCCCTTGATCCTGAAGACTCACCCATCTCCATGCGGGAATAATAAACTTGCAATCCAAGTGCAATCAGTGTGTTTGCTGTTGAATTTCAGTTTCAAGACAAGTCTTTTGGTGACTTCCAAACATACAGTGCTGCCCCTAAGTCCTCTTACAGGGAACTTTCGGAACAACCACAGTCTCTGTCCCTTACTGAAAGCCCAAAAACTCTGAAGAATAAAGGGCCCCCATCTCCATCTTGCCTCTAGCCAGAAACTCCCCCACAATGAGCCCATGAGCAGATCCTAAATCCATTCCCAAGCTGAGGAGGCCAGCAGCCAGAGGGTCAGGGTCAGGGCGCAGGCAGCACACAGCCTCTGTGGTGCCCTTCCCTGCTGATCACGTGAGCCACGGACCCGACCCCCAGCCTCATCCTAGGGTCTCGCCCACTGGTGAGAAAAAGGGGCAGAGAAGGCTCCCAGCAGCAAGACCAGCAGAAGGAACTTGTCCATCTCTTCCAAGAATAGCAGGAAGGGAAGGGATGCGGAATGGGTGGCTGGAACGGGGACCAAGCCTTGGAGAGGCTGCAGTTGTGTGGGATGGGAGGAGGCTAAGGGCTCCAGCCAGAATTACTTCCAGAAGCTTCCTTTAGATAAAGGCTAAGGAATCCTGTGCACCGAACCAGGACCTTTGGCCCACTGGACAAAGAGTGCCCCTCCCTGCTGTCTCTGGCAGTTCCCTTCAAGTTGCCATCAGATGTGAGGGAGCCAGGTTGCTTGACCAGACATGCTGGACACCCCGTCCAGTGAGGGATCCACCGTAGGGCCCGGGAGCCCAAGGACAGGGCCTTCTTGTCTAATCTGGGCTTATGCTGAAATGCCTAGTTCTTCTGGGTCTGACTCTCTCACCCCCTACCTACCACCAGTCATCAACTCACTTGGCCTCAGGCCAGTCTGCTGATGTGGGGCTTTCTGGGTTTCTGCCTCTCGGGGGTTCCTTGTGCCAAATAAGAGCACTTTGCCTCCTTCTCCTTCCTTTTATGTCTTTTCCCCAGCTCTGCAGTTTTTCAGCGAGCTCCTTGCCAGTAGCAATAAGATGCAATGGTATGTTGGTGATGGAGTTGGAGGTGGTGGTGATGGTGGGGGTGAAGGAAAACTATGGGTTTTTGTGTTGTTTTTAATTTTTATTTTTTGGGCACATGATGCAGCATGTGGGATCCTAGGTCCCTGACCAGGGATCGAACCCAGGCCCCCTGCATTGGAAGCGTGGAGTCTTAGCCACTGGACCACCAGGGAAGTCCCAGGAGGAAAACTATGTTAATCCTTACTCTGCTACAACTACCCCTTAATTCCCTTTTCACCTTCACAGCAAAACCTGTTGAAAGTTCCTTTATCCTTGAAGCCGAATCCGGCCTCTGTACCCCAACACTGAATTAAATCTTGGAGACAGAGCTTCGGGTGAAGTAGAAAAAGGGGGCCAGGGTGGGCTAGTGCCCTCAAAATTGTGTGTCCCAACCTGGAGGGTGTAGTGAGAAGTCCTATAGTAATGGCCCAAAGAGGGCGTGATCAGCTCGTGGACATTCTTCTGATTGGCTGGTGGGGAGGTAAGTGGGAGTCGGCATCATCAACCTTCTGGTTCCAGCTGGATCTGGGGTCTGCATGCTTGTGGGCAGCATACAGTAAACCTCTCCCACCTGGTAGGGGTTTCAATATCTGCAAAACAGCTGGAAGATATTGTTGTGTGTATCCCTTGAGGGGGAACCAGGACCCTGCCCCAAGGCTGAAATATTGTTTCTCTTGACTTTTCCTCCCTTGTCTCCACATCCCCTCCCTTCTCTGATTAATAACTGTTTGAACCTGCCCGTTGGAACTCAGGGAAGGTCAGGGAGGCTGAATAAATCCTATTTCCTGTAATCAAAGAAATGGGGGGCACAGAAAGGCTTTTGTGCCCAGGAGCCCCACAGGGTCCTGCTCAGATCATATTCTCTACCAGCCCTCACCAACCTCTCATTCTCTCCTATGCTCAGCCTACCCCAATCAAGTTGCCACCCTCTACTCCACTGAAACTGCTCTAGCTATGCTCACCAGTGACTCCGTGTTACCAAATCCAATAGTGATTTTCTGTCCACACATCTGGACCCCTAATTGGCATTTGTCCTGATTGACCACTGCCTCCTTCTTGAAACCTGCTCCCTTCTGGGCTGCCATGTTGTTACACTTTCCTGGCTGCCATGACATCACACCAGCCTTCCGGGGAGAGAAACAAAGAGACTATGTCAGGTCCACAGCCCTTAAAAAGAAGTTCACATGTTCACAGGACTTCTCCTCTCCTTTATCAATCATTTTCAAATACTGATTCATCATAATCTCCCCCAATGAAAACTTCACCTTCTGAATTCCCACTTTCTTTCAATACCTCCTCTTGAAAGATATTTAGCTTTCTTTTATGCATCAGGAATCTCATTTGCCAGGAGAGTGCGATGAAATAGTTGGGAGTGTTTAATAATGTAAAGTACTTAGAAAAGGGTCTGACATATCCTCACACCTCAATCCTCAAAAATAAATAAACTAAGATTTCTATTACTTCATTTTTTTCTATTCCATTTTATTAGGCATAAAAATGTAGATCATCTATTTTTCTCCTGCTACCCTTCATCCATCACAAAGTCTTATATATGTTTTCCTCACAATTCCCCTCGGCTCAAACTTATTCTTATATACCTAGACCCACAGCCACCCTCCCCAGGTAGGGCGTAGCCACCCCCACTCTGGAACAGCGCCCCCAGACTCCTGAGTGGTCACACTTTCCCCTACCCTTGCCCACACTCAAGAGTGCCCTGAGCACCGGTACCCATGTTTCTGCCTCAGTGCATACGTTTAGATGGTCTAGTAGGACTGCATGATGCTGGGCCTTGAATGCAAAGCTGTGAGCTTTCCAGATTATTCAAGAAAAGAGAAGGCTTGGGAGGTCCACGAGGAAGGCTAGAGGGAGCCTCAATGACTGCAGTGTGTACAGAAGCTGGCAGGGACCTGAGAGGCCCAACCTCTCCCTGCAGGAGCCTCTTCTTCCTCTCCAGGTTCCCTGGTGGGGGGACTTTCAGCCTCCCCAAGCTTCCAGGCCCCACCCATCCCTGTCAAACCCCCAGTGGTGAGTTCAGGCTGGGACCAGAGTGGAGCAGGGCGACTAAAGGCACAAGCTCTATAACTGGTCAAGTCTGGGCCCAAATTCTGACTCTGGCACTTACTGGCTAGGGACCCTGGCCAAATTACTTAACTTTTCTGAAAGCATCAGCTGCCTAATATGGCCAATGAGAACAATAATGGAATCTACCTGCTAGGGTTTTGCCATGATTAAATAAAACGATGCCTTTTAGTTACTTGATGCGTGCTAAGTCCTAACTGTATTCTTATTTGTCTTATCACTTATCTTTGTGTCCCTGCCGTGACTATTCCCAGATAAAACTGGGATTGGGAAGGAGATGAAGACTGAATATGATGACACCACCCCAACTTCTGTTCCTCTGTCCTTCTATTCTCTTGGGCAGCCCTACACACACACACACCCCCCATGCACACATGCACACATGCACACATGCACACACACACACAGTGACACTTCTCTTTCCCCTCACATCATAGGACATGAAACCCTGTTTCAGCTCAGCCTAAGGGCAGGCCTAGTCCCAGGACAGATGTACCCCGCCCCCCCACACTCTTCCCTCTCACAGATGTTCTACTCAGAACAGCCATTATCTCAGGCCAGGGCCAAAGGACAAGGTAGTGATGGAGACTAAAAGGGGGATAAACAGACAGCCCAGGCCAGGGGTTCTGCATCATTTCCCAAATTAAGCCAGTGGAAATGGAGTCCTCTTACAGCACCGGTCACAGCCGGTTCAGATCAGCCAAGCAGATGGGCTCTAATGAAAACTTGCAGGCAGGGTAGGGTCCGCCTCATCTGCCAAAACTCATCAGAGCAATCAAACTTCTCTTTCCCAGCTCCCTCCTCACACAGCCACACAGCGGCGCGCCCCCCATCCCGCCAGCAAAGAGGGGAGGGCTTGTCTGTTCTCCATCCTTGCTCGGCTGCAGCCAAGGCTCTCCGTGTTGTGTGTGAGGCATGGTTGGATATCTGGGCAGTTAGGGAGGCAGTGGGGAGGAATGACTAGAATCAGATGGGTCAGAAATGTTGCCACGAGAGGAGCAAACAAGAGCCCCAAGAATCAGGCTTTGATTCATTGACTGGCTGCCATGAGCACGCAAGCCTCTCCTGTCCTATCCTGGACAAAAGAACTCCTCCCCGCCAGCTTCTCACAGACCATTCCTCAGATTTCCCTCCCCTGAGGTCACTATCTGCTTAAACTAAATTTTGCCCCAAGTTCATATGTTGAAGCCCTGACCCCCCAGTGTGACGGTATTTGGAGAGGTGCTTTGGGAGGTACAGGTATGCCCTGCTTTTCAAAAGTTTGCTTTATGCTACTTGCTTTTAGGAAAGACCTACATTTGTTCCTGTTTTCCCTAACCAAAATAAATCTGAAGAGAATTTGTTTTTACCAAAAAAAAAAAAAAAAGACGAAAAGTGAAGATAGTGTTCTGCGTGTGTTTTTTAGCAGTCTTTATAGAGACAGCGCACCCCTGAGCAGTGAGAGCCGCATCGCCAAGCTCCTCCCCTCAGAACTCAGCATCTCAGCCTCAAGCTGCCGGAGCTTAGAACGGTGTCTGCAAGCGTCCGTGCTTTATCTGGATTTATTCTGTGCATCTGTTAGCAAGATACGTCCTAAGGTAATTGCTTCTTCACTTTACACCATTTCAGCTTATGAAAGATTTCATGGGAACACTCTACTTTCAGATAGCAGGGGAAACCTGTAATTAGGTTTAAATGAAGTTGTGAGCCTGGACCCTCATGATGGGATTAGTGCCATTATAAGAGGAGACACCAGAGCTCACTTGCTCTCTCCCCCTCTCTTCCCTTTCTTTCCCCCCCTCTCTCCCCACTCCTCTCTGCCAGGTGAGGATGGCTGCTGGCTGCAAACCAGTAAGAAAGCCCCCACCAGGGAACAGAATCAGCCAGAACTTTGATCTTGGACTTCCCAGCCTCCAGAACTGTGAGAAATAAATTTCTGTGGTTTAAGCCACTCAGTCCGTAGTATTTTGTTACGGCAGCCTGAGCTGACTAAGACACTACCCAGTGATTCTGGGGAGAGATGAGCTTTGCTCTGTGAATTCTTTCTGCTGAGAGCCTCACAGGGATGAATTACCTTCCTCTTTCAATCATGTCCTTCCTTTTTGTTTCTGAAAGAGGTGAGGAAATTGAATTTAATTTCTCTGAGCACAGTGAGAGAAAAACTTCCCCGAGGCACTTTAGTCCCTGCTTCCTCCAAAGTCAGTATAAAGTCAGGGTTCTGGGAAGCTGGGCTGTGCAGCCTGCAGGTCGTCGACTTGGAAAACTTCAGGTCCTGAGGGCAATGGACAAGCTGCTGGTGCTGGGAGCAACTCTGCTCTGCATGCTGGGGTGAGTGCTGAGTGCAGGAAGCAGGGGTGTAGGTTCCTTCCTCACCATCCCAAGCCACGTCCAATGGGGGAAATTACCTGGAAGGAGCTTGGAGCGTGTATTGGTCTGCTAGGACCACCATAACAAAATATCACAGGCTGGGCGTGGTAAACACAGAAATTTTTTTTCTCACAGTTCTGGAGGCTAGAAGTCTAAGATCAAGGTGCCAGCTGGGTTGGTTTCTTGTGAGAATTCTCTTCCTGGCTTGCAGAGAGTTAGCTGCCTTCTCGATGTGTGTGGGCGGTGGGGGGGAGGGGTGCTGTGGAAGAGGGAGAGGGAGAGAGATGGAGAGGATCCTGGTACCTCTTCCTCTTATAAGGACACCATTCCTATCAGATTAGGGCCCCATCCTTATGACCTCATTTAAACTTAATTACCTCTCTAAAGGCTCTGTCTCCCAATATAGTCACACGTGGGGTTAAATCTTCAATATATCCTTCTGAAGGAACACAGTTCAGCCCATAACAGACGAATTGCTGGAGTTTAGGGGGCAAGGATGGTTCTCTAGCCTCAGTTCCCCAGAAGTTCAGAATAAAACCAAAGCCTGAAGTCCTGCATGTGCTCAGATCATCAGCCACCTAGGAGAGAGTCATAATTCAGAATCGCATGCTGCTGGATATCCCTCTTTTTGTGGAATATGTTTGTATATAAAATACGCACCAAACTTGAGAAAAGATTTGAAGGCTTTTATACCAAAATATAACAACAGATATCTTTAGGCGATGTAATTATGAGTGCTTTTAATTTTTCTTTTTGGGCCCAGAAAATTATTTTCACAACCAAAGGTGGCTTGTTGGTCCTGCCTTGATCATGCTCGGCCCATCATTCCTGATTCCCTGTGTAAGACCTTCAGCACCTTGATTCAGGTTGATTCAATTGGAAATGTGGGTCTGCTTATGGCTGCTCTTTGTGCTGGTGGTGGTTAGATTCTCAGGGCAGTTTGGTTTTTTTTAATGAAATATAGTTGATTTACAATATTGTGTTAGTTTCAAGTGTATAGCAAAGTGATTCAGTTATACATCTGTATATATGTATCTATATTCTTTTTTTTTCTATTCTTTTCCATTATAGGTTACTACAAGATATTGAATATAGTTCCCTTTGCTATACAGTAAATCCTAGTTGTTCATCTATTGTATATATAGTGGTGTGTATCTGTTAATCCCAAACTTCTAATTTTAACCTCTCCCTCCTCTTTCCCCTTTGGTAACCATAAGTTTGTTTCTATGTCTATGAGTCTGTTTCTGTTTTATAAATAAGTTAATTTGTACTATTTTTCAGATTCCACATATAAGTGATATTATACGGACTTCCCTGGCAGTCCAGTGGTTAAGACTTCACCTTCCAATGCAGGGGGTGTGGGTTTGATCCCTGGTCCAGGAAGATCCCACATGCCTCGGTGCCAAAAAACCAAAACATAAAACAGAAGCATTATGGTAAAAAATTCAATAAAGACTTTAAAAATGGTCCACATCAAAAATATCTTAAAAAAAAAAAAAGTGATATTATATATTTGTCTTTCTCTGTCTGACTTACTTCACTTAGTATGATAATCTCTAGGTCCATCCATGTTGATGCAGATGGCATTATTTCATTCTTTTTTTATGGCTGAGTAATATTCAATTGTTTATATATATACCACATCTTCTTTACCCATTTATCTGTTGATAGACATTAGATTGCTTCTGTGTCTTTGCTATTGTAAATGGTGCTGCTATGAACATTGGGGTGCAGGTATGTTTTCAAATTAGAGTTTTAGTCTTTTCCAGTTATATGCCCAGGAGTGGGATTGCTGGATCATATGGTAACTCTATTTTAGTATTTTAAAGAACCTCCAGACTGTTTTCCAAAGTGGCTGCACCAATTCATATTCCCACCAACAGTGTACGAGGGTTCCATTTCCTCCACACCCTCTCCAGCATTTGTTATTTGTAGACTTTTTGATGACAGCCATTCTGACCAGTGTGAGGTGATACCTCATTGTGGTTTTGATTTGCATTCTTCTAATAATTAGAGATGTGAATCTTTTCACGTGCCTGTTGGCCATCTGTATGTCTTCTTTGGAGAAATGTCTATTTAGGTCTTCTGCACATTTTTGATTGGGTTGTTTGTTTTTTTGATATTGAGTTGTACGAGCCATCTGTATATTTTAGGAATTAAGCCATTGTTGGTAGCATCGATTGCAAATATTTTCTCCCAATCCATAGATTGTCTTTTTGTTGTGCAAAAGCTTGTAAGTTTGATTAGGTCCCATTTGTTTATTTTTGCTTTTATTTATTTTGCCTTGGGAGACTAAGAAAACATTGCTATGATTTATATCAGAGAATGTTTTGCCTCTGTTCTCTTTGAGGAGTTTTATGGTGTCGCGTCTTACATTTAAGTCTTTAAACCACTTTGAGTTTATTTTTGTGTGTGGTGTGAGGGAGTGTTCTAACTTCATTGATATGCATGCGGCTGTCCCAACACCGCTTGCTAAAGAGACTTTTTTTCTGTATTGTATATTCTTGTCTCCTTTGTCAAAGATTAATTGACCACAGGTGTGTGGGTTTATTTCTGGAGTCTCTATTCTGTTCCACTGATCTGTCTGTTTTTGTGCCAATACTACACTGTTTTGATTACTGTAGCTTTGTAGTATTGTCTGAAGTCTCAAAGGGTTATGCCTCCAGCATTGTTCTTTTTCCTCAAGATTACTTTGGCAATTCTGGTTTTTTTGTAGTTCCATATAAATTTTAGGATTATTTGTTCTAGTTCTGTGAAAAATGTCATGGGTAATTTGATAGGGATCTCATTAAATCTGTAGATTGTTTTGGGTAGTATAGCTATTTTAACAATATTAATTCTTCCAATCCAAGAGCATGAGCTATCTTCCCATTTCCTTGAATCATCTTCAATTTCCTTTATCAGTGTTTTATAATTCCCAGCATTAAGTCTTTCACCTCCTTGGGTAGGTTTTTTCCTAGTTATTGTATTTTTTTTTTTTATAAAATTTTAAACAAGATTTTTTTAAACTTTTCTGATATTTCATTGTCAGTGTAAAGAAATGCAACAGATTTCTGTATATTAGTCTTGTACCCTGATACCCTGCTGAATTCGTTTATCAGTTCTAATAGTTTTTGTGTGGCATCTTTAGGTTTTCCATATAGAGTATCATGTCATCTGCATATAATGACAATTTTACCTCTTCCCTTCCAATTTGGATACCTTTTATTTCTTTTTCTTGTCTAATTGCTGTGGCTAGGACTTTCAATACTATGTTGAATAGAAGTGGTGAGACTGGGCACCCTTGTCTTTTTCCAGAATTTAGTGGGAAGGCTTTCAGCTTTTCACCATTGAGTATTATATTGGCTGTGGGTTTGTCATAAATGGCTTTTATTATGTTATGAAATGTTCCCTCTATACCTACTTTGAAAAGAGTTTTTTTTATCATGGATGAATGTTGAATTTCTCAAATGCTTTTTCTGCATCTATTGAGATGATCATGTGGTTTTTGTCTTTTCCTTTGTTGATGTGGTATATCACATTGATTGATTTACATATGTTGAACCACCCTTGTGACTCTGGAATGAATTCAACTTGATCATGGTGTATGATCCTTTTTACATGTTGCTGGATTTGGTTTGCTGTTATTTTGTTGAGGATTTTTGCATCTATATTTATCAAGGATATTGGCCTGTAATTTTCTTTTTTGGTAGTGTCTTTGTCTGGTTTTGGTATGATAGGTGGCAGGAATATACAATGAAGAAAGGACAGTCTCTTCAATAAGTGGTGTTGGGAAAACTGGACAGCTACGTGTAAAAGAATGAAATTAGAACATTCTCTAACACCATATACAAAAAAAGAAAGAAAGAAAGAAAGAAAAAACCTCAAAATGGATTAAAGACCTAAATCTAAGATGGGATACTATAAAACTCCTAGACGAAAACATAGGCAGAACACTCTTGGACATAAATCACAGCAATAATTTTATGGCCCTGTCTCCTAGGGTAAAGGAAACAAAAGCAAAAATAAATAAATGGGACCTAAATAAACTTAAAAGCTTTTGCACAGCAAAGGAAACCACCAATGAAATGAAAAGACAATCTACTGAATGGGAGAAAGTATTTGCAAATGATATGACCAATAAGGGATTAATATCCAACATATATAAACAGCTCATACAGCTCAACATCAAAAAAAAAAAAAAAGCAATTGAAAAATGGGCAGAAGAACTGAGTAGAGGAAATGCAGTTGGCCAACAGGCACATGACAGGATGATCAACATTGCTAATCACCAGGGAAATGCAAATCAAAACCACAGTGATATATCACCTCACACCTGTCAGAATGGATATCATCAAAAAGAACACAAATTGGGAATTCCCTGGCTGTCCAGTGGTTAGGACTCTGTGCTTTCACTGTGAGCTAAGGGCCCAGGTTCAATCCCTGGTCAGGGAACTAAGATCCCGCAAGCCGTGCAGAGTGGTTAAAAAAAAAAAAACCCCAAACAAAAAACCACAGATAACAAATATTGCACCACTGGTGGGAATATAAGTTAGGGCAGCCACTGTGGAAAACGGTATGGAGGTTTCTCAGAAAACTAAAAATAGATCTACCATATGACTCAGCAATTGCACTCCTCGGTATATATCCAAAACAAACAAACAAACAAAAAACAGTCATTTGAAAAGATACATGCACCCTTATGTTCATAGCAGCATTATTTACAACTGCCATGATATGGAAGCAACCTAAGTGTCCATCAATAGATGAATGGATAAAGAAGCTGTGGAATATATATACAATGGAATACTACTCAGCCATAAAAAAAAGAATGAAATTTTGCCATCTATAGCAACGTGGATGGACTTGGAGTATTTTATGCTAAGTGAAGTAAGTCAGACAGTGAAAGACAAATACTGTGTGATATCACTTGTATGTGGAATCTGAAAAATACAACAATCTAGTGAATATAACAAAAAAAGAAGCAGACTCACAGATATAGAGAATAAACTAGTGGTTACCAGTGGGGAGGGGAGGAGAGGCAATACAGGGGTGTGGGAGAGGGAGGTACAAACTATTGGGTGTAAGATAGACTCAAGGATGTATTGTACAAAATGGGGAATATAGCCAATATTTTGTAATAACTAAATGGAAAGTAACTTTTAAAAATTGTATAAAACTTTTTAAAAATTAAAAAAATTTGAAAACAAGAATTGTAAAAAATAAAAACACACCACCTGTTGGTTTTATTGATTTTTTTCTATTTTTTATCTCTATTTTATTTATTTCCTCTCTGATCTTTATTATTTCCTTCCTTCTGATGACTTCAGGTTTTGTTTGTTCTAATTTTTCTAGGTCGTTAAGTTAGGTTGTTTATTTGGAATTTTTCTTGTTTTTTTGAGGAAAGCCTGTATCGTTATGAACTTCTCTCTTAGGACTGCTATTGCTGCATCCCATAGGTTTTGTATGGCTGTGTTTCATTGTCATTTGTCTTGAAGTATTTTTGATTTCCTCTTTGATTTCATTGTTGACCCATTGGTTTTTTAGTAGCATATTGTTTAGTCTCCATGTGACTGTTTTCTTTCTCGTTTCTCTTTCTGTGGTTGATTTCTAGTTTAATGACATTGTAGACAGAGAAGATGCTAGAAATAATTTCTATCCTCTTAAATTTGTTGAGCCTTGTTTTGTGCCCTACTATGTGGTCTATTCTAGAGCATGTTCCATGTGCACTTGAAAAGAATGCGTATTCTGTTTTTTGGTTTTTTTGTTTTTTTAATGTAGTGTCCTGTAGATATCAATTAAGTCTAACTGTTCTATTGTATCATTCAGGATCTCTGTTGCCTTACAGATTTTATGTCTGGAAGATCTGTCCATTGATATCACTGGGTGGGGTGTTAAGGTCTCCTACTATTATTGTCTTCCCATCAGTTTGTCCCTTTACCTCTCTTAGTATTTGTTTTGTGTGTTTAGGTGCTCCAATGTTGGGTGCATATATGTTAACGTGTATGATATCCTCTTCTTGTATTGATCCTTTTATCATTATAATAGTGTCCTCCTTTGTCTTTCTTTATGACCTTTGTTTTAAAGTCTATTTTGTCTGATATGAGTATTGCTACCCCCACTTTCTTGTCATTTCCATTTGCATGAAATAGTTTTTCCACCCCCTAGCTTTCAATCTATATGTGTCTTTTGCCCTAAAGTGGGTCTCCTGTAGGCAGCATATTGTAGATTCTTGTTTCACTATCCAATCTGCCACTCTGTCTTTTGATCAGAGCATTTAGTCCATTGACATTTAAAGGAATTATTGATAAGTATGTATTTATTGCCATTTTAAACCTTGTTTTCCAGTTGACTTTGTATTTAATCTTTGTTCTTTTTTTCTGCTTTTTTTTTTCCCTTTTGTGATGTTGATTTTCTTTTTTATTACACTTGAGTTCCTTGGTTTTTGTGAGTCTACTGTATGTTTTTGGTTTGTGGCTGCATGGATTTCAAGTATGTTAACCCATAACTATATTTACTTGTTTTAGACTGATAGCCACGTAAGCTCAAACATATTCTTAAAGGTCTACATTTTCTTACTACTCTCCCCCCCATTTTGTGATTTTTATGTCCTATTTTACACCTTTATGTTTATCCTTTTGCTCTTCCTTGTAGTTATAATCACTTTCACAAAATATTCGATTGTTTCTTAATCTATATAATGGCTTATATAAGTGATCTTCAATCCTTTTATAAACTTGCCTTTCCTATTGTGATTTTCCCTTTCCTATAGATTCTTGCTTCTTTTCCATTTAGAGAAGAACTTTCAATATTTCTTTTAGGACAGGTATAGTATTGCTGTATTCTTCTAGTCTTTGCTTGTCTGAGAAATTTTTTCTCTCTCCTTCTATTCTAGATGATAATCTTGCTGGGTATAGTATCCTAGCTTACAGGTTTTTCCCTTTCAGGGCATTAAATATATCTTGCCACTCTTCTGGCCTGCAACATTTCTGTATAGAAATCAGCTGATAGCCTTATGGGGGTTCCCTTGTAACTAACTCTCTGTTTTTCTCATACTGCCTTTAGAATCCTCTATCTTTAAATTTTGCCATTTTAATTATGATATGTCTTGGTGTAGGTCTGTTTGGGTTCATCTTGTTTGGGACTCTCTGTGCTTCCTCTACCTGGATATCTATTTCCTTCTTTTGGTTTCACACGTTTTCAGCCATAATTTCTTCAAATACATTTTTGATCCTCTTTCCTCTTTCTTCTCCTTCTGGAATCCCTATTATGCATAGGTTGGCATGCTTTATATTATTCCATAGATCTTGTATGCTGCTTTCTTTTTTTTTTTTTTTTAATTTGTCTTTCTGTCTGCTTTTCTGATTGGGTGATTTCCATCATTCTGTCTTCCAGATCACTTATTCGTTCTCCTGCACTATTTAGTTTGCTATTTATTGCCTTTAGCTTGGTTTTCATCTCAGCAATTGAGTTGTCTTATATTGATCGGCTCCTCTTTATAGTTCTAGTTCCCTGTTACAGTGATCCACTTTTCTATCAATAGCCCTTTCTAATTCCTTTAGCATTTTATTATGTTCTTTTTGAACTAGGAGTCTGATAGACTGGAGAGGTCTGTTTTATTGTTTTTTTCTTTCAGGGGATTTCTCTTCTTTTAATTGGGAGTAGTTCCTCTGTTTTTATTTTTTTTTACTATATTTCTCTGACTCTGTTAATTTAGGAGAAACAGTTATCTACTGTGGACTTGAAGGTGTTATATGAGGGAGAGACCCTGTGTAGCACGTAAGAGTACAATATTTTTGGTGCAGGGGTGTTTTTGGTATGGATGCCTGCCATATCTTTGCTCAGAGTGTGTTGGCTGTTGGTCCCTTGATAAGGGGTGTGTTCGGTGTTGTGGTGATCAGAGTCTGCACTAGATGTTGGGCAGGGCCTCCTCTTTGATCTGTGGTTGTCATAGCCCTTTAGGGGGCAGGGTCTGCTCCCCACTTGTTGGAGTAGAAGCTCCCAGATCTGGTTCTAAGCTGCACAGTGAGATAGGTGGGACTGGATTGCTCCCTCTAGGAAAGGAGCTGCTGAGTGTTCTTCTGCAAGAGCTGTTCGCTGGGACCTGTGATTCTGTGATGCTGCCTGCCACCTGGTGTGCATGCCCACAAAGATCACTGTTGCTGGCACTGCCATCAGGGGCTGCCTCCACATGGGAGCTCCAGTAATTGGCTTGGAGCTCCCTTAAGCACGCATGTGTGCTCACAAAGCTGCTGGTGTGAAAACTCACTGGCACTGTGTCCCCTGAGCCCACAGTTAATCAGCTCAAACGGCCCTCAGGCATGCATGTGCAGTCCTGGTCCCAATATCCACCAGAGCAAGAACCCACCAGAGCTGTATCCCAGCACCTGCAGTAGGATTGGTGGAATTGGCTCAGATTTCAGCCCTGCCTCCACATGTGCCCACAAAGTTCACAGAACCCACAGCTGCCAGTCTTTCCTCCATTGTAAGCATGCTGATAATGAGACTGCTATGACAGACCCATGTCCCTCCCTTCCTGTGTTGACATGGGATTCCTATGGAGGACACACACTCCATCCTGCACGTGCCCCCAGTTGCAGCCCAACTGCACTCCAGTCCCTATGACCTGTCTCTGTGCAACCAACCTGAGTCCTCTCCCTATGTCTGTCCACTGAACTCCCAGTTTCAGCACCCAACCACTGCACACACCAGCGCCAGGCATACATCTCAGGCTGGGATGTGTGGTGATGTGGCCAGGACTGTCTGTACTGGTCTCTCTCTACCCTGTGGGGCTGCAGGCCAGCTCCTACACTCTCCTCTCAAGCCTCTGAAGCTCCTTATCTGTCCTGGCATAACTCCCAGCCAGTGAAGGAGGCTCCCAGGGTGAGGGAACTTTTCCTCTTTCAGACCTCCCTCCCCGGGGTGCAGGTCCCATCCCAATTCCTCTCCTTCTCCCTTTTCCCTTTGTCCTACAATTCGTTTTCCATGTAAGTAGCCTCTGTGGAGAGGATGGACACTAAGGAAATGTACTACTTTGAGGAGTCTAAACCTCATTTCAATAGGACTTGATAACATTGTTCAAAGGTGAATTTAACTCAACGATACATGCACCCCAATGTTCATAGCAACACTACTTACAATAACCAAGACATGGAAGCAACCTAAATGTCCATTGACAGAAGAATGTATAAAGAGGATGTGGTGTATATATGTATAATGGAATATTACTCAGCCATAAAAAAAGAATGAAATAATGCCATTTGCAGCAACATGGATAGACCTAGAGATTATCATACTAAGTGAAGTAAGTCAGACAAAGACAAATATATGATATCACTTATATGTGGAATCCAGAAAGTGATACAAATGAACTTATTTACAAAACAGAAACAGACTCACAGATATAGAAAACAAACTTATGGTTACCAAAGGGGAAAGAGGGGAGGGGTAAATTTGGAATATGGGATTAACAAGATACAAACTACTATATATAAAATATATAAACAACAAGGACCCATTGTATAGCTCAGGAAACTATATTCAATATCTTGTAATAACCTATAATGGAAATTAATCTGAAAAAGAATATGTACATGTATAACTGAATCACTTTTCTGTACACCTGAAATATTGTAAATCAACTATACTACAATTTAAAAATTAAAATTAAAAAAAAAAGAATATTAAGCCCAGCTCCAACATCTGGGTCTATTTGTATATAGTTCTCCACTGGTTAAACTCAGCGACTCTTCTCTATCCCCCACCACTTGGGAAGATGCTAGATCTACATGTTCTCACTAAAGTCCTCAGTGGAGGGAGAGGTTAGATCTGTGCTTATGAACAGATGAAGATCCTCCTGTTACCCATATATGTCTGTGTTTGGCTTGAGCCACCAAATGATAAAAACGAATCCCTCTCATTGATTCTCAGCTCTGCTTCTAAACCCCCTTCCATTTTTCCCTCCCTGTGCTGAGCACATATTTTACCTCCTAATGTTTTCTCTCTGTGTCAAATATCAGGGTTTTTGGTATAATTTTTTATGGAAGGAAGAGACATGGAACTAGTACATGGAAACTGATTGAAGGGCTGATTGGGTTGTGGGCCAGTGGGTCCAGAAGAAAGAGAGATGATTGTAGGAGACAATATATAGTCTTAATAATCTATTAATCCTTTAATAGTCCCAAAGAGCCTCTAGTCAGTTGTTTAGGTTCCATATTTGCCAGACAAACTCTTTGATTCCAGCCATGATTCTCTTGCCCTATGTCTTGCTGGGCTCTCACTCATAAGAGTGTTGACAAAGAGAAGATGAAGGAGACATTGGAAGCAATTAAGCCATGTTTTAGGAAGAAAAGAGAAGCCATCAGTGAAATGCAAATAAAAACTACGTTGGAACCCCCATACATCATAGGAATATAAAATGGTGTAGCCACTTTGGATAACACTTCGGCAGTTCTTTTAACTTTGTGTTAGAAAGTTAAACAATGAATTACCATATGACATAGCAATTTCATACCCAGGAATTGGTGAAATAAAAGTATTTTTAAGGCAGAACAAGAAAATTTTTAAACATAAGATTCTGTCTCTATCCGTTTGGGCCACTACCCCTCTTTACTGTGCATTGTGCATCCACATTATACATTAGCCAGATCTCCTTAGAAGACAGCCATGCTCATTTATTCACCTATTTTCTGTGGCTGCTTTTTGCTACAAATGACAGAGTTGAATAGTTATAAGAGACTGTATGGCTCACAAAGCCTAAAATGTTTACTCTCTGGTCCTTACAGAGAATGTTTGTCTATTCTTGCTCCAATAAGTAACTTTTGGATTGGAGAGAGTATTGTGAACTTTGGAGACAGATCGTCTGGGTGGAAATCTACTGCCACAGTTTTGGGAACCTATTATACCTCTCTAGGCTTTAGTTCCCTCATCTATAATATGAGAATAATAATAGTACCTCCCTCACAAAGCTGTGAGAGTAAAAAGATATAATGCATACAAGAGTACTGCTTTTGATACCTGCAACTTATGATTATCATTGTTGTCTTCTTATTGGCTGCATCACAGAAAGATATAAATGCTGAGAGCAGACACAATCACAAGGACTGGAAACATTTTAGTGACATTCAACATCTTTGCTTTGCACCTTTGAAATGCACCTTTGGGTGAAGTATTTAAACATCAAGCACTGGTGGATGAAAAATGGGTACTTAGTGTGCCAGAATAAGATCACATATGCACTCTGCTTCTTATTCTAAAGATAATTCCACCACTCAGAATTATCTTCAGTCTTCTGTCTTTGCAGATGGACTTTCTTTCCCTGGTTCTCCATCACATGGATGAAGATGGGCACCCCATAGCAGCTGAGTTTCATATTACAGTTCTAATCACATTCAAAGAATTAGACTCTAAAATCCAGTAACAAATTGCCAGGAAAGAGAATTTTATTGACTCATCTTGGGTCAAGTGTCCACCACTGATCCAATCAACCCACACCAGAGGAAAGTCTTCTAACGTCCACATGGTTTGCACCCTTGAGGAGATGTGTCTAAACCCACTCTCCCACCCAGCCTGTGGCATGTTTTCTGTGAATACAAAAACAAGCTATGGTGATCCGGAGACCATTATCAGGTGATACCCAAACAATGCAGAAGGCTGCAAATAAGAAAAAGAGTTTATTTAGAGTTCTAAGAATTGCATTTTGGGAGGCACCGATTCAAATGGCAACTCAAATGTGCTCCGGGGGGAACAGAAAATAGCGGGGGCTTCTAAAGGCAAAAAAGATATTCCAGAGAAATAACGTAAGTTATCTTTACAGAACTACGATTGGTGCCGGTAGGCTTTCAGTCACTTGCTGGCAGCACATTGGTTGCTAAGCTGTGGTCTCTAAGGAGTAAAGAAGACAAGTTCCAGGTGGTCTCAGGATGGATGGGTCCAAAGTTTATGTTGGGTTTAGGGATGGACGTGTGTAAGTTTCACTTCCTTAATAGCCTCCCAACTCCATCTTAGATCACTTTGACATAAGTGACTCCATTTTTTTTTTTTTTAAGCCACTGATACTTAAGAGATTTGTGTTACAACACCTAGCCCACTCAACTAACCCATCATTTATGGACCCCCCTCACACTTCTACTGTTTTCAGCTTTCAAAGACTCTCCCTCCTCCTTCAGTTCCTGCCCCCAGAACATGCAGAATCACAAATGCAGCTTTCCACAGATGCTGCCTTTTTAAGCAGCAATCAATGTGACTGATGATTAGGGCCTGAAAAGGGAGAAGGTAGCCTTGGAGCTAGCTATGCCCATCAATCTTCACCCCAATTTGGTTTCAAAAATTATCCCTGGGGCATCTTGCAATGAAGGAAAGGAAAGGGGGCCTCAAAACAGAACGAGTCTGAGGCTCCTTCTCATAGGGGACCCATATTCAGATCACAGAGTCTTGGAGACTGTGGTGGTTGAAAGGGATCCTAACTTAGCTTCATCCACCGCATCAGGGCAAAAGCTGGGTCCTGTCTTTAGAACTTGTTGCAGAGAGGTGAGTCATGGCAGCATCTAAATTCCACAGTAACATTGAGTTTAAAGAGCTTCATAGGAACACATAGGCTGCTACAACCCTGGTATCCATAGGAAATGGTGTCACCTGGAAAGGGACAGAGAAGAGGGCAAGTGAGGCCCCAGAATCCAGGTTGCAGGCCCATGGGTATGGGGCCCAGCATATCCTGGTATGCAGCTCCGTAATTATTCCTGAATGAATCACAGGATCAATGCATCAACAAGCCAATCAAGAATTCAGAGGAAACAGCACATTCCATGGAGGACTCATGCTCCTGGTAGGGTGAATGTCTGCCTCCTGGGAATGAGATGCTGGAGGTAGGGCCCCCTAGTGGGCTCTCCTAAAATAGCTCTGCAAGCTCTGTATATTAGAGTTCAATCCATTCCCTCCACACAAGAGAGGGCAGAGAGGATGAATAGAAATTGCCCTCTCCACCCTGCCCATTTCTCCCCCAATCTATGTCCCTAGCTGCCCAAAACCCCATCACAGTCAGGTCCCGCTCAGAGGAATTTCAGCAGCCCAGTTCCCGTTACCCTGAGGAGCTAAACTCCCTACTTTGCTTACAGGTCACCATCCCAATTAATAGCGAGGGCAGCCCAGTACCACAACCAGATGAAATGTTTCACTAGGTTAAGAAAAGAAAACCAACCCCTTTTCTATGCAGTTCCTACTCTCGGGGTTCCTGAGGGGTCACTTCCCTGAGTCCTACAGGCAACCTGCCTTGTTCTTGGGGCCCAGGCTCTCCTGGGGTCCCATGGAGGGTTCCTACTATCCCTCCACCCTGAACACCCACTGCCAGCCCCTTACCTCTGGCAAAGGTCACCCAGGAGACTTCTCAGGCCCCACCTACCTTCGTAGACCTTCCTCAGGAAGCACTGTTGGCTGCCTTGAGTCTGGCAGAAGCTTTCCCCGCTCTCGCAAACCCCACTGGCGTTGACTCGGTGACACTGGAAACATTCTAGAGCTGGAAAGTCAAAGAGGAATAATAAGGCTCTTCCGGCCCAGCGTCCCGGCTGCTCAGGAGGGAGCACGCCTGTGACCCAGGTGCGCCTGGACACTGACCGGCTCCCAGCGGCTGACGAATCTGCTGAAAGCAGGTCGTTTCTCCGCGCTTGGCTTACACCTGGGAGGAGGCGTGTGCGCCTCTAGGCACAAGGTCTGCACCTGAGCGCAGAGGGCTCTCCCTGTCCTCCCAGGGATGGGCTGTGCTGCTGGAGGAGTGAGGTCAAGTCCTTCACTGCAGCTCCATTGACCCCACTTGCCAACTGATTATCACCCCAACACCAGGGGGCACCACTGAAAATGTTCCATGTGAATGGCATCTGCAGGAGCAGAACAGGTGATGGTTGGAGCTGTGAAGGAGTCGGCACTGCCCACCCCTGCTCCGTCCTGGCTGCAGCTTCACAAAGCCTCCCCGCGCCCTCCTTCACACAGAGCCCCACCCTCCACTCTCCCTTTCATCTGAGGAGTCGGGCTCCGAGGAGAACGCCAGGACTCAGCCCAAAAGGAGAGCTGAAGGGGGCAGGGAGGGGAGAGGAAGGACGGGTGGGAGGAGGGGGATGGGAAGTAAAAGAGAAGATCGGAAGTAAGAGAGTGAGGCAAGCCAGGGGGAGATTGAGGAGAGGAGGAGAGGAGGGGAGGAACGGAGGAAGGAAGAGAGGAAGGGAGGGAGGGAGGGAGGAAGAGAGGGAGGGAGGGAGTTTCCGGACAAACACTTGCCCTGGAGCCTCCTCCTTGGGATGAGCACCCAGTGGTCCCTGCGCTCCCTGCGTTATTCACCGAACAATGAGCACCTGACGTGTGGGAGGCAGTATTCCAGGTGTTGGGAATTGAGTGCTGAAGGGGCATTGAAACATGCATTCCACTTATTTAAACACTAAAAAAATAAATGGGGAAAATGACTGACAATGAAAAAATAAGAAAGGTTATTTCAGGTCCTGGTGACTCGTGAAGATGATGAGATGGAGGAAACATGGAGGAGACAGCGTGGGGAGACCTTGGGGAGGCAGAAAAGCTTTCTCAAGGGTGATTTAAGCTCAAACCTGAATGATCTTTTTTTTTAAGCTGACTACTTAAACGGCTGGGAGAAGTTGGGAAACTGGTCCAGGAAGATCCACCGGCAAGTGCACAGAAAGGTTCTGAGACGGAATTAGCCTGGCCAGTTTGAGAAACAAAAAGAACAGCACAGGTAAAGTGGAACAAGGGTGAGAACATTATAAAGTGGGACTGAAGAGGTCGGTAGAGACCAGACCATAAGCACGTATCTGCTTAGACCCGCACTGTTGTACATGGTATCCACGGGACTTAACATGGCTGTTGTGAAATGCGAGTAGTCCAAACAGATGGGCTGTAGGTCAATTTCAAACACTTAGCACACAAAAAAATTTTAATTGCTCATCAGTAACTTTGATGTTGATTACATGCTGAAATAATATTTTAGATGTATTGGGTTAAATAAATACTATTAAAGTTAATTTTACACATTTCTTATTTTTTTAATATGCCTACTAGAAGATTTAAAATAACATCTGTAGCTCAGCTTATATCTTATTTGGACAGGACAGTTTAGGCCATTGTAAGAACTGGGATTTTATTCAAAGTTGGAGGAAGCCATCAGAGGTTTTTCAACAGAGAATGACATTAACTGGTTTATGTTTTGCATTTTCACTCTGCCAGCTGTGCAGACAATAGATTTTAAAGAAAGAGAGAGTAACAGAGGGCTAAGAAAGATAGTGGAAACTGGAAGGAAGCCACAAGTCAACTGAATCCGTGCAAAATGTGAGAAGTTAAAGGTCAAGTATAAATGAAATATTTATGTGGGAAACAGGGACTGGGAAACCTACAGCAGAACAAATAGAAGGTCATTTCAATGTGCTTGCCACGGCCTCATCATTTTTTGTGTAGTTTAAATCTGAAACTATACATTTTTTTATTTACTCACACATTTTTATCTTGTAATAAAGCTTTTCACCTGGAGTGAACTTTGAAAAGTGCACACTCAATAGAAAACTGAGCACTCAATTCCTCTTCCTCTAAACTTAATGATGACTGTATAACTTGAACAGCCTGTCTGTCAATATTTACCATCGCCCCTGGGCCTGTGCTGTCCCTGATCCCATGAAAACCTCCTAAAGATACAAATCTGCTTAAGAATTTCAGTGGCTCTTTTGAAAGTTAGTAGTTATTTGAAGAAGGCTGTGCCCTAGGATGATTTCACTTGTGCAGCTGCAACAGAGGCTTCTCACGTATCACTGGCTGAAGCAGGTGTAATTCCCATCGCCCTCCCCGTAGCCCTCAGCCTTCACCTCCACATGCTTGTGACTGCAACACTTGTGACTCTGACAGGGGACTGTAGGACACACTTGCTGTGCATACAGGGCAGCTGGAACAGTGTAGAGCAGATGCCCCTGGGAGCATCCCTCCCCCAAGAACAGATGGGGAATCGGGGGATGAATACTCCAACTTTCTCACCCATGAGTTGGATCCTCTACACTGTCCTCCAGAATTTCCAGCAGGATGGATTCCATTTGCCCACCATGGTGTCCAGCTTATTAACTTCCTTGCATATTCTGTCTTACTTCCCCACGCCCCTCCTGGTATTTCCTGGGATCACCTTCCAGACAAATGATTTTTACTCCTATCAGCTTCAGAGGGAAGCACAAGCCAGGATGATGGATTTTCATTTAGATCAAATGTGTGTTCTTCTAAATTAATTTTTTATATTTTTTTATTCTGAGTCTTCTTGTGCTTTTACAAAACAAACAAAACATTGACTATTAACAGGCTGATTCCGTTTGCTGAAGAAGGACATTGGAAACAAATGATGCCTGTTAATACCAATGATCATTCCAGTTTTCAATCAATCATGGAATCAAATAAAAGCTATGAAAGTATATTCTGTAGAAGGTGAAACACCTGACTTTTTGTGAATGCTATAATAAATTTAATTTAAAAGTCCACATAGAACATAAAATCATTTCTTTTTACTGTGAAAGAATAAATGCAAATGCTGGTAGAATATAATATTGCAGCAAAAAAAAAAAAAAAAGTTTTTACTTAATTGAGACCCCAGAGAGCAAAAAATGCCCTTATAGTTGGTTTTGATGCACACATAATTCTGAAATGTGTCCTGTGTCCAAACCAGATAGTATATGAATATAAATATATATATATGTAAATACTTTATATATTTTAATGTTATATATTATAAAGGTTAAAATATATAACATATAGAATATGTTATATTATGAATTATATATATGAAAATATATATTTTATATATTACATATGTATGTGCACATACACACCCACAGGTAAAATAACTGAACTGTAAAAGTTTTGTGATGTGGAATAAAAAATAGTCTTTAGCAAAATCTCTCCCTGCTCCCTGTCATCAAGCAGATCTGAAAATGGTTTAGCTTCTAAGGAACTACATTGTGATTCAATCTAAGTGTTCTACAACAGTAATGAACACTTTGTAAAAGGTCCCACAAATATCGGTTGCATTTTGGTCAGGTAGTAGAGTTTCTGACTCCATTTTTTGATGTTTCACAGCTGGCAGCCTTGAAGTCTCTCCCCTGTGCCCCACATCTGGGCCTCAGGAGCTCCCTCCTTTACCACTGGTGGGAGTTTCAAACCACACAAGCCCCTACCTGAATGCAGGAACCCTTGCCCTGTCTGTCCCCCTCAACACCATAGAAATTCGAGTCTCCTTTCTCTGCTCCCTCAGGCCATCTTAAGACACCTGGCAGTAAGCCCTGCTCTCCTGAGAAAGCCTCATTAGGTAAGTAATAAACCTTTTCACACCCTCCTGGTGCATATGTGACATCATCAGTCTCGACATCTGATCCAAGTTTGGGTGAGGGTCCATCCTGTTTCTACAGTATAACCCCAACAGTTTGAAATCTTAGTCAACAAATGGAGTACCCAAGTATTTCAGCTTTCAAAAATGTTTCACCAGTTGAAGTTATGAAAAACAGACTTTCAAGCAAAAAGATATTGAAATGTATTCCTACAAAAACAGAATGCCCCAGATTAAATTGTAAAATGTTTATGGTCGTCTTATCTGTTGGACATTCTAATGTCAAGGCAGGCAGACAAAGAGTCAAAGAGAGAGGCAGTGCCTGGAAACATAACCTGCCACTCACCCAGGTTCTCCTCAGTCCCCATTGACCTCCTACATGCTCCCCAGAGGGCTCACCTTGCAGGAATCCCAGCAGTGAGGACAGGACCACCAGCAGCAGCAGCAGGAGGCACTTACCCATCTCTGGATTTGGCCCCAGCCGCGAAGATTTACAGAAGGCAGGACAGAACCACAGGCCTCGAGAGCCTCTGAGATATGGCTTTATAATTCCAGGCTGGGAGGAGCAGCCAATAGCAGCCCAGGCAAAGGGCTGTACTTCCCCAGACAAAGAGCAAATAGGGTCCCTGAAGGAACTGGGGCCCTGCATTCCTTTCAGCGTTATTGGCCCTGCTCACCTCCACTGGCCCTACTGAGGGAGCCAAGTTATGTAAGAAGAGCTGGCTCTTTTGTGTCTCCATTTCACAATTGTAAAATGGAAGACTAGAGTCTGACTTACATTGCCTAAGGATTTGGGAATTCAATTGAGTTAGTGATGTTTTATCATCTAAGAGGTTTGCCATATTTAAGGGAACTACTGAAGTATGGTGTGAATAAAAATACTCTTATTAAGGATACTCTCTTATTAAAATAAGCCTAGGGAAATAAACACATGCTTAGACTTTGTAAAGTGCAGGCTGGACACAAGTAGATTTTGGTGGTAGTGTTACCAACCAGGGTTCTTGGCCTTCCTTAATCAAAAGAAATTGATCAGAGGCCAGACAAGAAATTCAGGCAAGGCTTTATAGGCGCCCCTGCTGCAGCAGGGGAAAGTGAGAACTAGCAACACATTCTCTTGCTCACTTGCTCACTCGGAAGAGGTGAGCTGGTTCCTTATAGGGGGTGAGGGTAGGGGCGGGTCCAGGGGTCAGGCTGGAGGGGTGGCTTAGGTGGTCTGCCCACCCCTTTGGTGGTGTTGTGTGCAGGGGGCATGCGTAGGACCCTGCTTTTGCTCCCGGCTCTTCAGAAGTGGCAGTTGTGCTTTTGGTCTCTTTGTATCTTTTTGTCCATAATCTGCCCCAGCTGCACATGCACACAGTTATTTTTAGTCCCTTATAGTTTCTTTGTATTTTGTTGCTGGAGGAGACATTTGTCCAGGTGCAAGCACTACAGCAAAGGGTCCTAGGTCCCAGGTCCCAGCCTGTCTCAGTATTATTGTCTCCTTTCTTGGAAATGAAGCACATCTGCATTTGCTTTTTAATGTTTTGGCAAACAGGAGCAAAATGGAGTATTTCTCCATTTCTCCATCTTCAAGATCTATACTACAAGCAACCCAGAGTTCTTGCTGTCAGTTTTTCATCTCACTATTCCTTTTTAAATAAAAATGTTATTTTCTATTCTGGATGCTAGATTACAGCCAGTGGAGAACTCTCTTTCCAGAATGGTGTCAGGAGGAGATCTGCAGACCCATCCCCACCCCATCCAATGAAACAACTATAACTGGCAAAAGCTATTTTTAAAACAATCATTTTAAATCTCTGAAAAATATCCTAAGGGCATACAGCAAATCAAGAAACATTTTTTTTTTCAAGAAAATGTACTAAATCTCAATAGGAACAGTGAGAATGTGTGGCATCTGAACCATAACTTGCACAGGTCTGCATGAAAGAAGTTCCACTCTGGGAAGGTATGGCCAAGAAAATGGGGCATTCTTTCCCCCAGCTCCCAGTGGAGGGACATGGCATCTCACTGGGAGGTTCAGACCACTAACATTCCTCAAGCATCGTAGTTCCAAGTTGTAGAAGCTAAATTCCTGCAAGTATGGCCAAGACAAGTGCGTCCCTTACTCCACCAAGCATGCTCCCCACCAGAAAGCAGAGCCTCTAACCTAGGTGTGGCAGTCTGATAATATTGGGTCCCAATTATCCTCAGCTATGGCAGAGATTCCATTTCAGGAGAGGCAAGACAAGAAGACCAAAGGCTACTCCCCCTGCACAGTACCTTGCTTGGAAAGCAGGGATGTAGCTCTTGGCTAAGTAGGCCTCTGGCCCCTCCACAAACTCTGGGCTTAGAGATTTTGCCAAGGGAGAGGGGCAGTCCATAGGAACTTAAGAATCTGAAGTTCTCCCCAAAAGAACAAACTTTATTTTAAACAGAGTGTGGGGACTTTCAAGAATAAGGGCATCTTCAAAAACAATGGAGATTTTGGTGGTAAGCAATTAAAGAAGAGACTCTTATCTCCCTGCAAGCAACACGTTAAACTGTAGGTTAGCTAGTTTACCAGAGAGAACTAGAGAAAGAAACAGCTAAGAAAAATCCTACTGGGAGCAGAACAAATATGAAAGATTGGCCTGAAAAGTGACCTTTGTAAAAGGGATCTGAAATTAATTGGATCAGACAATGAAGTTTTCGTGTCCTAGGTCATTGTTAATAGAGCCATCAGCCAGTTAGTCATGGAGCCCACAGCTTGGTGTGACACAGATAGAGGCAGACAATTTCACAGAGAATCAGGGAAAGAGATGGTCCCAAAGAGCCCTGGTAGATCACTCTCATCCCAGGATGACTGTGACCATGCACCAGCCTGTGCCCTCTGAGGGGTGACATCAAAGCTGTCACACTGCAGGGAAAATAGATTTCACTAAAATAGTTCAGCCAAGTCACTAAACAAATAAACAGGAAAATGACAACAACAACAACAACAAGCCTGGAGAGGTAAGATAAAACAACAGGAATCAATATCCAGAGTTACTACAATAATTTACCTAAAGTGTTCAGTTTTCAACCCAAAATTATGAGACATGCAAAGAAACAGGAAAGTATGACCCACACACACATAAAAAAAAAAAAAAAAAACAGGCAATAATAACTGCCTTTGATTGTGGGGGGGTATGGGAGGAGTGGATGGGGAGATGGTCAAATTTTTATTATAAGATGTCTAAGTTCTGGAGATTTAATGTGTAGCATGGTGACTATACTTAATAAAACTGTATTGTATATTTGAAACTTGCTAAGAGAGTAGATCTTAAGGGTTCTTACCACACACACACACACACACACACACACACACGGATAACTTGTAAGATAGATGTTTTAATTAGCTTGATTGTGGTAATCATTTCACAATGTATACATATATGAAATCATCATGTTGTAACTTTTAAATATACATAATTTTTATTATTAATTATACCTCAGTAAAGCTGGGGTAGGGGGTTTCAACCGAAAAAAATACACACAACCTAAAAGTTGAGAGTTATGTTTTATTCGGCAGAAAGTTTTAGGACTTTAAGCCCAGGAGGCAACTGCTCTGAGGAAGTGTGGGGGGAGCCAGGATATATAGGAGTTTTGCAAGAAGGGCAGGTAGTCTGAACGTCAAAAGATTATTGTTAATTAAAGAAAACCAGATGTTGCAAATTAAGGAATTTAGCACTTTTCTGTAAATGGGAAGATGCAAGAATCTGGGCTCACTGAAATCATTCCTTTGATATGCACCTCAGCTATCTGGGGCCAGTATCCTGTGTTTTCACATCCTGAGCTTCCTCAGGGCTCACCGTGGGGAGTGGCTGCAGTCTGATGGCTGTTAGATGGCAGGTATTCTTCTCCTTCCTGAGTTCCCTCAGTGCTCACCAGCTCACCAATGGTGGCTGCAATCTCTGATGACTGTGACATCCTTTGTTTACTGATATGGCAGGAAATATAGCATTTCTCTGGGGAAAGAAACTTCCCATGAGACATCCTAGATGTCACATTTAACAAATATAATATGATCGGTTCTATTTCTCTGAGGAACCTTGATTGATACATCATCCAGAAAGTTCAACAAATTCTTAGTAGGATGAACACGAGAGATTTACACCTAGGCATATCGTAGTAAAAATGTTAAAAGGCCAAAAAACATCTTGTAAACAGCATGAAAAAAAATGACTCATGACATACAAGGGATTCCCTCAATAAGGTTAAAAGCTGACTTCTCTTTAGAAATAGTGGGGGCCAGAGAAGATGGGGTGACAAATTTAAACTGCTGAAAGAAAAAAAAACCTGTCAACCAAGAATCCTACATTCACAAAGTTCATCTTTCAAAAATGAAGGTGAAATAGAGACATTCCCAGATGGACAGCCAGTGCAGAGGGTAGGGGGTGGGAGGGTGGTAATCAGCATCTCATCCTCTGGGTTGTTCTCCAGACTAAGAGAGAGATTTCTACTGAATAATATATACTATATATAAAATGCATCCCAATGAAAGATGCTGAAAGAAAAAAAAAAGTAGTTTTTTTGTCTCATACATATATTAGAAATGATTTTTAATGTGTGGTTGGGAAATAAGTGTTCCCTGGATTCCTTACTGCTTCTATAAAAGGTCCAGACATGTGCATGTATACAGTTGGGACCTGGACATGTGTACAGTTTAAAGATAAAAAATGTTTGCTCTCACTCTCCTAGAAACATTTCACTTTTCATGAACCATAAGAATTAGATCTCTAATTACTTGTTTACTTAATTGCTCCGATTCAGGAGAATAATAAGCAACAATCTTCCCTTATCTCTCTCAAAGTGTAACTGAGCAGGAACCTATGGGGCCTTGCTGGGACAGGCCTTGCCCCCATATCTTCTGCTTTAGCTCTTCTCTGAAGTACCTAGATAATAGTATTTGATGCAAGTTTCCTGAGTTGTTTTCCAGATGTGAAAACCCCCCACCAAATGGAAGATGTGAACTACTTGATGACCATGAGCACATAGCTCCAGGCCTCCCAGAGCCTAAGGACTGATAAAGTTAACCCCTGTGACACCACTCTGTTCCCTCATCATCAGCCAATCAGAGAATTGTACAGGATCCGAACACCATACCCTGTGACCTCCTCTCCATCACCTGGCTTTTAAAAATGCTTTGCCAAAACCCTTCAGGGAGCTCGAGGCTTTTTGGGGCATGAGCCACCTCGTCTCCTCGCATGGCCTTGCCATAAACCTTTCTCTGCTCCAAACTCTGACATTTCAGTTTGTTTGACCTCACTGTGCGTCAGGCACATGAACCTTCATTAACAATTTTGGTGAGCCAGCCAGGAGTCTGTTCCCGTGGCTGGTCAACCCTGGCCTGGGGCAGCCCCTTCCCTGAGCCTCCAGCAGCTGCTGGAGCCCATTTCACTCCAGGGATCTTGGAGGGACTGTCCCCAACAAGCGTTGGCCGCCCATGGCACGAGGCTGTTTGGAGCCGAGAAACATCTGGAGCTGTGGTCCACATTCAGTGTCACTGGGTGAGTCACTCCAGCTTGCGCAGGCTGGGAATTCTCTCCACTCCATTTGGGCTGCTTCCCTTGTGGGAAGGGAGCCACTTGAGGGTAAGTCACTCCGGTGTGTACAACCAGGAACATAATCCCCCCTCAATTTGGGCTTTTCCTTTACAGGACAAGCCAATTTGTTTGATTGGGGTACCCTGTTGGAGAGGGGAATTGTTGTTGGACTCTACCCAATTTGGGAACCAGTGCATTTGCTTCTTGAGAGCCAGGCTTGCCAATTTGTTTGGAGGCCTCCGTTTGGGAGTGGAAGTGGAATTTTAGACTACACCTCTTCTGATTTTCTGTCTGTGTGACTGTAGCTTAGTTGTTTGTGGTTTTGTGTGTATCATTTTGGGGTGAGCCACTCATAGTCCATTCTTTCTGGCTATGCCTCGTCTGATTCTTTGTTTGTGGGACCATGAGTTTGTGGTTTATATGCGTGTTAGTACTTGCATTGGCCAGTTGAGATGTCTTTGGTGAATAATGGGGCTCATGTGTGACGACACCAGGGTATCCTTCCCTATTGCATAGGTTTCGCCTGTGGTGGAGCACTGGTTGAGATTTTCCCTTTTGAACTAGCCATGATCATTCGTTCAGCTTCATCTCCAATGGGGCATTGGTTGGGGTTCTCCCCTTTTGGACTGATGGGGCACTGGTTGGGAATCTTCCTTTTTTGGGGGGCTAGGGAACTGTGACCCTGAGAGACCGATTTGAATTGCTGTTTGCTTGATATTTGATAACACTGACCGTGAATAATTAAGTATGGGTGATCAGAGCTCTGTTCCATCTTATAGTCCCCTAGCGTACTTTTTTAAAACTAAGAGATCTTTAGCTATGCTCCCTAAATGAAAGAAAATGTCTCAATACTCCCTGAGATCTGGAAAGCAAAGGCCCCTAATGGCTTGGCTATTATATCAAAGCGGGTCTTTTGCAATTGCTTTTATCTTGGGGGTATGTGTGTGTCTGTGAATGAGTGTCTTGGTACCTGAGTCCAAATCCCATTTTCTCTTCCTGGTTTTGCTGAAAGAGGGTCATGCAAATGTGAGCAGATGATATGTATTATCGTATTAGTTTCTTTAAACTGAGGTGGATATTTGGGAACTGGAAAAAAGAAAGCTCCCTGAAAATAGCCCAAGATGGCTGGGTTTGGTGTAAGTAGTTAGAAGAGGAATTTGCATTTCTCTTCCTGTGCCTTTGAGATGTAAATGATTTACCTGGGTTCTCTGGAACTTATCTAATCAATCTGTGTTGCTTGGTACTGGAAAAAGGATGCAGGAATAACATTCAAACTGCTGGGAATGTTCCCTCAGCTAAACTTTAATTCATAAGCTTCATAAGGGTATGAAGAAACTTACAGTAAATCTGTTAATTATAAAAGGGTGAAAGAGGTCCAACAGGGTCAGGCACTTTTGGCTATGCATTTCATAGCCCAGTCTGCCCTAGACATCAGGCACAAAATTCAGAAAACAATTGCTGGTCCTCGGACTCTAATGAACGATTTGTTCCAATTGGCTTATTCAGTTTTCAATAATAGGGATATACCCAAAAATGCTGAATGCACCCAGAGAAATATGCAAAAGGATACTGGTGCAACCTTTTTGGTCTTAACCCAAAAGATTGGAAACCTTAGCAACCATAAAGAGTATGTAATGGGGGCTGTCAGGGAAAAGGCAGGGGCACACTCTCCTGGAACACCTTTTGTGCAAGATCAATGGCCAGCTGTTTTTATATTCCTTTCTGTTCATGCCTGATTGTCCCATCCCTTTAATGGGAAGAGATTTATTAACTAAGTTAGGGGCCACTCTGTTTCTTGAGGGACAAGAAACATCACCAAATTGTTCTAACAGAACGCAGAAAGGAACAGATAAAATCTGAAGCTAAAATAGAAGCCTTAGTAGACCCTGGAATGTGGAATATCAAGGTTCTGGGCTTGGCTGAAGATACCCAGCCAATGATTATTAAGTAAAAATGGTTATAGATTGTCTAAATATAAAGTACAAATTTCTTAAACCTAAGGAAGATCCCCAAAATTGTTTGTAAATAGATTACCAAAATGGGAGGCCACTGGTCTAACTAAATGAATCATAGCTGATAATCAGAGCCTGATAGGAATTCTGGGGGGGGAGGCCTTCTCCCCTAAGCTAAATGAGGAGCCACCCAATTCTTTGAAAAAAAAGAAAAACCAAACTGTCCTTGTTTTACAACTCTAGTCTTTACAGGACCAGAGATGTGGCTCTAAAAATAATCCAATGCCCAGCAATGCTTGTACCACTCCCCAAACGTTCCCTATTTATCTTAAGAGGCTTGTAAGTATTAAACAAAGGGGACACAAAGTCATCCTAGGAGAAACTTGCCTGTACCTTTGAGATGCAAATGTCCTATCTGGTCTTCTCCGGAACCTTCATCTCTGCCATCTTTTTAAAAAGCAAATTTTGAAAAGAGGGAAAAGTAATTTAGAAATTGACTTGTCAAGGGTAAATAGAAATCCTAAGTGTCTTTTCTGTAAATACTTAGCCATCCGAGTGAGCTTGATTTGTTCCATCTGCCAGAAACCTAATTTTAATCCAACCTCTCTTGTAAACTGATGGGTTTTACACTGCTCTACCTGACTCAGGGCTGAAATTTTAAAATGAGAACTGTGAGGTCTCTCTGTTTGTGTGTTTGTATGTGTCTTTGTCTTTGGATAACATTGCTGAGGTTAATTTGTAAATGAGATTGATTGGCTTAAAGAAAAGTAAGCACTGCCAAATCAAACAGTCCTAAAAACAAGAGCAATTAAGCTAAATGAGTTTCAGGTTCACATGAACTGGGACATATTCACTATTAAATTAATACCTGGTATTAATGTTTAAGATTGTTGATCTAATTAATATAGACATGTCTTTAGAGTCATCAACATTAAGCATAATAATTTCACTGCACCTAGGTTTAATAGAAGTTTAATGAAATCTTGTTATATCTGTTGCAAATTTGTCAGCAAGAAAAACAACTTGATATGATGAAACTTTAAAGTAAATATAAACAAGATAAGAGCTTTTAGGTAAACTCTATAGGAATAATTATGTTTTGAAAATTATCTAAAATAGTCTCTCTAGATTTTGGTAACTATTACTTGCCTCTTGGTTTTCACTAGAAATTAAGGTTTATAAGAGTCAGGGATTCTAATTTAAATATGTAATTAAAGCTACTGGAAGTAATAAAACATTTCACTATACAGTAGGAAAGTGGGGTATATGTTTTGAGTAAAAGGAGTTTTATGCATGGTCAGGCTGAGATTAGATTAAACTTAATTGGGTAAATGGATTTTGATGTTAAAAGTAGACTGGTGAAGGACTAGACTTGGTTCCTCTCTGCTAAGAGAACAATTTTACTTGGAATGCTGCTTTTGATGACAGATTGTGTGAACTTCCTTGCCTTTCAGTGATCTGTATTTGTTTTTAAGTATTCACAGTGACCTATGATTATATCTGACCAAATGTTTTTTTTAAAACTTTTTGATATTTTTGATGAACTTCCTATCAAATTCTAATTAAAGTTCTTTTGACTTCAGCTAGCTTTGGGATGCTTCAGAGGCCCCCCCTGAGGCACCTCAGAAAAAGAATATATATATTAAACTGACTAGAATTAGTTGGTATGCTAAATTACATGGAAAGCATTGTCAAATGAGTGATAAGCCTCCTAAGATTATACAGTATGAATAAATGTTATTAATATAGGCATTCTAGAAATTATATAAAGTTTCTGAAATTCGTATATGTCCTGATATAATGCTATAATTTTAGTTGTTATCTTAAAATGTTGTATGAAACAACTTGGATAAGCTTCTTTGCCGGGAAGAATTGTAATCAGATCTTTAACTTTGCCTTTTTAAGACCTTTATCATTCATATGCAGCTAAGCTGATGCTTTGCAAAACTGCCACATCTTCAAGAAGAATCATAGAAAGGATGTTTTGACAAAAACAGGTTTCTGATAACTTTTAAACCATACTGCTAAACTAGGTAAGATATTTTAAAAGTCTAATGGAAACCCTGATTTCATAAAACTGTCAGTAAAAAGGATTAATTATATGGGACTGAGTAAACTGATGAATATGATTGCAATATTTGGGTTTTGTCTGAAATATTACTGGCTTTTAATCTGTGTTTTTACTAAGGGTTTTTTTTTTGTTTTTTGTTTTAATATGATATAACGGGCTTTGGGATTTCATGATCTAGATTTGAATCTTTTTTTTTTTTTTTTTTTTTAGAAATAATTGACTACTGGAGACAAATGCTCCCTGCTTTTTAATTTTATTTATTTATTTATGGCTTTGTTAGATCTTCGTTTCTGTGCGAGGGCTTTCTCTAGTTGCGGCAAGCGGGGGCCACTCTTCATCGCGGTGCGCGGGCCTCTCACTATCGCGGCCTCTCTTGTTGCGGAGCACAGGCTCCAGACGCGCAGGCTCAGCAGTTGTGGCTCACGGGCCCAGTTGCTCCGCGGCATGTGGGATCTTCCCGGATCAGGGCTCGAACCCGTGTCCCCTGCATTAGCAGGCAGATTCTCAACCACTGCGTCACCAGGGGAGCCCCCACTGCGCCACCAGGGAAGCCCACTAAGGGGTTTAATATTCCCTGCCCAAGGCTGATCAATTCCATTGCAAAATCACCCTTCATTGCCCCTGTACAGCAGGAAGTAGCCAAGGGCGGTCATTGCCCCTTTCCCCACAAGACTGTGGAATGGACATTGGCAGCCGGGAACTATAATAAGGAAGACAAATCTGACTCCATATCAGATCTGTTTCTTTTACTTTAAACTTTATATTCTCTTGCTTTTGCTACAAGTTAATCACTAAAGTGATGTTACCTATAGGTTAAAGTATGCATAATGGTCCATCTCAGGGAACCCTGCCCCATGCTTGAATGTTAAACTAGAATACCTTTGTTCAGCTCACAGGTAACATCCTGACCCAGCCCACCTGTGAATGGCTGCAGAAAAGAAGAAATTAACATATCCCCTCCTGAGTCTGGCTGAAACCAGGAGATATTTGCAACCGTTTATAACCTATATTGCCTTTTTTGTGTGGTTTCTTGCATTAACAAATGTGTGACCGAGCTGCTGATAAAATGATAATATATAGTTCCCTATGAGATCAATGATTGTACTAATGTAATTCTAGATATGGGAAGAAACAACAGGAGGGAATATTTTCCTGGACCATAAGAGACTGGTAAGGTAGGTGGTCCAGAGACTTTTGGCATTAAGGCCTAATCCAGTGATAGCACACTGAGTGGCCTACCAATGAAATCTTCAGCAGCCCTTGGAATGAGCATTCTTAGCACTGTGGAACAGATGGTCATGAAATTTCCCCAAAACCATGGTCAAATTCAGGATCACGAAGGGGCCCTGCTGGGTGAGAATTGGCACTTGCCATCTTCCTCTCCATTGCAGCTGCTGACCTTCAACACCCCCTGAAAGGAGTTCAGAGTGGAGATCAGGAATGAGACACTCTTTGCTCCGGGAAAAACTGGCAGAACAGGTCTTCAGATAGTTAGATATTTTTAGAAGATTTTATGAGCCCAAAATCTTACATCTTCTCATATCTAGAAAAGCATTAAAATCACTAATAGTGACATCTGCTTTGGCCATTGAGGAGAGAAATGCATCTGGAAGTAAAAATGGAGTAGTTGTGTCAGACTCAGACACCACCAGCCATTCTCAAAGCAGTGTCTGCCGGAATGTGGGTACCTCTGTCAAATTTACAATTAACCTCCTTATCTGAACCTTTAACCCTTTTCTTGTTCAAAACTTGTTCTTCTCAAGATTGAGGAGTATCAAAGAAAAGGGGGTAATTGTAACTGAGCAGGACCCTATGGGACCTTCCCAGGACAGGCCTTCCCCCCCATATCCTCTGCTTTAGCTCCTCTCTGAAGTACCTAGATAATAGTATTTGATACAGATTTCCTGAGTTGTTTTCCAGATGTGAAAACCCCCCACCAAATGGAAGATGTGAACTACTTGATGACCATGAGCACATAGCCCCAGGCCTTCCCCCCTCCTCCTGGAGTCTGGGGACTGATAAAGTTAACCCCTGTGACACCACCCTTTTCCCTCATCATCAGCCAATCAGAGAATTGTGCAAGATCTGATCACGTACCCTGTGACCCACCCCCCCACCAGGCTTTTAAAAATGCTTTGCCAAAACCCTTCAGGGAGCTCGAGACTTTTTAGGGCATGAGCCACCTCATCTCCTCGCATGGCCTTGCAATAAACCTTCCTCTGCTCCAAACTCCAACGTTTCAGTTTGTTTGACCTCACTGTGCGTTGGGCACATGAACTTGCATTAACAAAAGGGCCAAGTAGTTACTGCCTGAACTAGGCCCCTGCCTTAAGCTCTCAAGGTGCCAGGAAAACTGGAACACTCTTACCCTTAGGCATTTACATTTCAGACAGGAATGAGGCCTGGAGACTTAGAGACACCTCTAGACTGAGAAAGCCAAGGACACATGATGGCCCCTGGAGACATTTTATTTACTTAGCAGAAAATTACAGTGAGAATTCAGGAAATCCCCAGGGAGCAAAAGTTTTTCTCCTTCCTTTCAGGATCGGCTGAGGACAGCTGTCTCTCTCTTGTGTATAAATGGCCAAAAATCCATTTTCTCCCACTTTTGCCTGTGGACTATGAAGCCACTTGTGTGGGAGAGTTTTCCACTTATCTTTTATTGCATCACCCCAAGAGTAAAGACTAGAGCAAAGGGGGGCCACAAATTTATTGCTTACTGTGAGATAATTAAAAATAGCTCTGATCTATGCACTTTCAGGATAGAACATCTATGCACTTTCAGGATAAAATTAATAAAGATACATGTCAAGAGCCCAACATTTTAAAGTGTTGTTTTAGAAGTAAAATATTGTTTTTCTGTGTAAATGCAATATACTATACACTGGAATGTTGTAGGAAGTCATATATTATGGACGCAGTGATATTTTACTAACTAAAAATAAGTAAAACCTCTTATCGTAAAGAATAACAACAACAACAAAATCTTGGCATTCACTGCAATGGAAACTGAACCATCATAAGGTTTAAGTGAGAAGTATTCCCTCAGAATTATTAAGGGCCCACATCTGGGAAAACTCACATTTGTGTTCCCTTCAGTCAGCATCCTTAGAATCATAGAGTAGGGAGAACACTTTGCCCATCCCCCTACCTTTATACCATTATCCATTACACAGTAGCTGTGTGCTTAGGACCCACAATACTGTTAGAGACCCACAAAAATGTTTTAAGTTATTTTAAAATCAGAAGAAAATAAATGAACATTTAAGTCAAAGAAAATATTTTAACATATAATATTCATAAATTCATCTTTATACCAATGTAGTCATAAAGCATAACTTTAATGACTTTAATGGAGGAAGAGGCCCACAAAGGCAAAAGTCTTCTAGGACCCACAAAAGTCATCATGCAGCCCTACTTCAACAGCATCTACTCAGTTTATTCATGTGTGTGTCCCGGAACGAAAGTCTGCATCAAATTAACGTTTCTTCCTCCAAGGGCTGGAAAATGGGGGTCAAGCAAGTCCCATCATTATGGCCCCTTGAGAAGGTCATGAGATGAGGCCAGGGGAGGACTCAGCAGCTCCTCTGACCAGGCAGATGCAGGCTGGCAAAAGCAGGAGCACACTGACTCCTAGCCTTTCAGTCCAAATTTGGGTACGGTGGACTCAAGGTAACGTGTGGATTCCTTTGGCGGTGAGAAAGATGTGCTTATGTTGGCAAATATAAACTTTTTGGAAATTTTAATAAGATGCATTTCCTGGGACTCCCCTGGTGGTCTGGTGGTTAAGACTCCCAATGCAGGGGGCCCAGGTTCGATCCCTAGTCAGGGAACTAGATCCTATATGCATGCTGCAACTAAGAAGTCCACACGCCACAACTAAAAGATCCTGCATGCCGCAGCGAAGATCCCACATGCCACAACTAAGACCTGGTGCAGCCAAAATAAATAAATATTTTTTAAAAGGTGCACTTCCCCTTCAAGAAAGCCATGTAGCTTGGATTTGGGGTATTTGCAGTAAACTGAATGATGGCCCTCAAAGATGTCCATATTCTAATCCCTGGAACCAGCCAATGTTATCTCACGGCAAAGAGGGGCTTTGCAGATGTTGATTAAGGATCCTGAGATGGGGAGATTACATTGGATTAACTGGGTAGGCGCAGTGTAATCACAAGGGTACTTATAAGAAGAAGGCAGCAGATCAGAGTCAGTGGCAGGAGATGTGATGATGGAAATGAGAAGTTGGAGTGACGTGAAGGGGCCACAAGCCAAGAATGCCAGCGGCCTCTAGTAGGTGAAAGAGGCAAGGAAGGGATTCTCCCTTGGAAACTGCAGAAAGATCCAGCTCATGTGGGCTTCAGTAGTTGTGGCATATGGGCTCAGTAGCTGTGGCTCGTGGGCTCTAGAGTGCAGGCTCAGTAGTTGTGGCACGGGCTTAGTTGCTCCACGGCTTGTGGGATCTTCCCAGAGCAGGGCTCTATCCCGTGTCCCCTGCGTTGGCAGGCAGATCCTTAACAACTGCGCCACCAGGCCCCGTAATTTAATTTTGGCCCCATAAGATTTGTTTCAGACTTCTGAACACCAGAATGGTAAGGGAAATAATCTGTATTGTTTAAACCAGTAAGTTTGTGGTTTTGTTTTGTTTTTTTACAGCAGCAACAGGAAACTAATACAGAACTTCTCAGCTTTAGGCTGAATCTATGACCGTATTTACTCTCTTCCCAGAGGTAAGTGAAAGTCCACAAACACTCCATTCCTTCTGTACTTCTTCCCCAGGTGTATGATCACAAAACCTTCTAGAGGAGAGAGTTTATTCTCTAAGGCTATTGTTACTTTTCACCTGGCCCAAGGCCTCAGGAAGACTCAATTACCTCTCAATAACAATGATTACTTTCAACTAAGCATTAATGCAGGGCCAGCCACTGTGCCAAGAGCTTTAGAAGTGTGAACAAAGAAAGAACAAAGAGTGTCACTCATCATCCAGTTATACAAGGGTTAAATCTCAACACTCTGCAGTTACCCACTGACAGAGCGCCCTGAGGGGAATCCAAGATGAAAAGACAGGATGAAGCATTCTGTGCTTTGGATAAGAGGACCCCTAGCTAGTTAAGATGCGTATCTAAGGAAGAGTTTCAGTGACCCCAGATTCTTGTATCTTCCCATACATAGAAAAGGACCAAAATCATTAACTTGAGATACCTGTTCTTTGTGATTAGAAAGAATAATCTTTTACCAAGATGTGTGCTTGACTACACGTATTTCCTAGCTGAGATTCATATATAAGTTACTCCTCCCCTACGTCTTTGGAGCAGTTTCTCAGAGCTACTGAGGGGCTATCTCCTGGGCTATAGTCCTCGTAAATAAAACTTAAATTTACAACTCTATGTTGTGTGCTTTTCTTTAAGTCAACCTAAGCATTTTCCATTTGCTCCTTCTAACTTCCAGTATGGTAGGTATTATTACTCCCATTTTGTGAATATGATAACTGAGGGTAAACAATTTGCCCAGGTTCACACAGCTAGTAACTCCCACTCCACTACTGGCCTCCAAGTCTCTGTAACTCATCACCTGTTGGGCCCCTGCCTTGGCCCAGTCCCAGAAGACTGTCCTCCACCAGGAATGCACAGTCCCTGGGGCATGTAACTACCTTAACAGAAATAGTTTTTCTATGGTCCCCATGCCCACACCTACCACTACCACAAATTTAATCAATCTAACCTTAATTAGAATTGGCTCTTTGTCAATGTCTTGGCTTTCTGAGAGGTTTCATTTGGGAACCTTGAAACTGAGCAGGACCCTGTGGGGCTCCTGGGCACAAAAGCCTTTCTGTGTCCCCTTCCCTGAGTTCCAAAGGACAGGGTCAAACATTTGCTAATCAGGGAAGTGAGGAAATGCAGAGATAAGGGAAGAACAGTCAAAAAACAATAGTGTAGCCTTGGGGCAGGGTCCTGCTTCCCCCTCAAGGGATACAAACAACAATATCTTACAGCTGTTTTGCAGATACTGAAGCCCCCACCAGGTGGGAGAAGTTAACTGTGTGCTGCCCACAAGCACGCAGACCCCAGACCCGGTGGGAACCAGAAGGTTGATGATTCTGACTCCCACTTACCTCCCCACCAGCCAATCAGAAGAGTGTCCATGAGCTGATCACGCCCTCTTTGAACCATTACTATAAAACTCCTCACTATCCCCTCCAAGTTGCGACACACGGTTTTGAGGGCGTTAGCCTGCTCTGGCCCCCTTTGCCTGGCAAAGCAATAAACCTTTTCTGCTTCACCCAAAAGTCTGTCTCCAAGATTTAATTCGGTGTTGGCATACAGAGGCCGATTCAGCTTCACCCTGTTCTGGCCTCCATAAGCATATTGACTGACGAAAACTACTTTATCAAGTGGTTGTTCTAGTCTCCTGATTATGTGGTTTCTGAGGGGCTCAGGTAGGATGAGGGAGTAGACCCTGCCTCTTAGCTCAGCCCTGAGGGAGTCAGTCTCTTGGAGCTTCTCCCTGCTTCTTGCTACAAAGAATCCAAGTCCAGGGACTCTCCCAGCTCCCAGTACACAGTGGGTGCTACAATCACATCCTAGTCTCCTTGTTGGGGAGGAACAGATCCCCACCCTGGGGTTCTGAAGATGGCCAAATACACAAGTAACAGTTGGACAGGTGAGGTTGATAGCAGTTTATTAGTCACATAACGTGTCCCAATTACGTGGCAGGATCATAAACGAATGCACTAAACTCTTTTTATCCTCTCCTCTTCCTCCTTCTCAAAATAGCTCTAATGTCTTCTAAGAGGCTTCCAGGATTTTTCATTGCCTGACCTCAGGGATGGTTTTTGGCAAGCACAAACAAGCTGTTTAGGACAACTTCCCTCCCTGGCTTTTTTTCCTGGAAGCCTGAAATCTTTGACAGGGTTTACCTAGTTGAGGGGGTTAAGGAGGTGGGAGGAGTGAATGCCTGGAGAGCAATAAAAGAATCAATCGCTCCTCCCACTTCAGGCAGAGCGTGGAGGGCATGACCTCAGAGGGGTACGGCTGAAGGTACACTCAGGTGGATCATCTCCACGGATTTCAAACATGGCAGGAAGCAGTATGGGCCCCAAGCGTGAAACAAAAACAGGGACCAAAAGGCCCAGCATGGGCATTTCTGAGGTAAGTGTGGGCAAAAATGGATGAACATCCACTGATGTGTTTCTCTTCTTAAGACACAAAGGACGAGGTGAGGATGTTAACGCAAGTTCAGATGCCTGATGCACAGTGGGGCCAAACAAACTGAAACGTTGGAGTTTGGAGCAGAGAAAGGTTTGTTGCAAGCCCATGCAAGGAGACGAGGTGGCTCATGCCCTAAAAAGCCTCGAGCTCCCCAAAGGGTTTCAGCAAAGCATTTTTAAAAGCCAGGTGAGGGAGGGGGGTTGCAGGGTGTGTGATCAGAACTTGCATAATTCTCTGATTGGCTGATGATGAGGGAACAGGGTGGTGTCACAGGGGTTAACATTATCAGTCCTTAGGCTCCAGGAGGCCTGGGGCTATGTGCTCACGGTCATCAAGTCATTAACATCTTCCATTTGGTGGGGGGTTCACATCTGGAAAACAACTCAGGAAATTTGCATCAAATACTGTTATCTAGGTACTTCCGAAGGGAGCTAAAGCAGAGGACATAGGGGGAAGGCCCCATAGGGTCCTGCTCAGTTACAGGGAGAAGCCCCAAAATTAAGAGATGAAATTTTCTACCATTCAGGTAGGTGGTGCTTGGTTATCAGATTATAGCTGATCTTAAGAGAATGAGAAAATATAGAATTTCTTGGACATCAGAATATAGTGTCGGCTGAAGAAAAACACACAACCTAAAAGCTGTGTAATGTTTTGTTTGGAGGGTCTTCTAATAGCATGGGAAGACAGCCTCTCAGATAAATCTGAGTAGCTGTTCCAAAGAGGTAAGGGAGGAGCCGGGAAATAAAAGAGTTTTTGCTGAAAAAAGAAATGAAGTCAAGCATCAAAAGATCCAAAAACAGACATCTCAAGTTTTTTATTTTTGTGCTTTTATGTGTATGGGGAGATGCAAGAGTTAGGGTTCATTGAAACCATTGCTAGATATGCATCTTATCTAGGGCCAGTATGCTGTTTTTCTCCATCCTGAATTCCTTTTAGGGTGCACCATCCGGGACGGCTTGAGTGGCTGATGGATTGATGGCAAGAAACATTCTTTGTTTACTGAAATGGCAGGCAACATCTTTTTTTGTCTACAGTAGTAACAACAGTCCAAATGGAATGAATTTTCCTTGCTCCTTCAGCACTCAATTCCCAGCACCTGGAATAGTGCCTCCCAAACGTCAGGTGCTCACTGTTTGGTGAATAACGCAGGGAGCGCAGGGACCACTGGGTGCTCATCCCAAGGAGGAGAGGGTGGGGGGCTCTGGCTCCAGGGCGAGTGTTTGTCCGGAAACTCCCTCCCTCCCTCCCTCCCTTCCTCTCTTCCTTCCTCCCTTCTTCCCTTCCTCCGTTCCTCCCCTCCTCTCCTCCTCTCCTCAATCTCCCCCTGGCTTTCCTCACTCTCTAACTTCCGATCTTCTCTTTTACTTCCCATCCGCCTCCTCCCACCCGTCCTTTCTCTCCCCTCCCTGCCCACTTTAGCTCTCCTTTTGGGCTGAGTCCTGGCGTTCTCCTCGGAGAGGAGATTTGTAAGCAGATTTGTATCTTTAGGAGGTTTTCATGGGATCAGGGACAGCACAGGCCCAGGGGCGATGGTAAATATTGACAGACAGGCTGTTCAAGTTATACAGTCATCATTAAGTTTAGAGGAAGAGGAATTGAGTGCTCAGTTTTCTATTGAGTGTGCACTTTTCAAAGTTCACTCCAGGTGAAAAGCTTTATTACAAGATAAAAATGTGTGAGTAAATAAAAAAATGTATAGTTTCAGATTTAAACTACACAAAAAATGATGAGGCCGTGGCAAGCACATTGAAATGACCTTCTATTTGTTCTGCTGTAGGTTTCCCAGTCCCTGTTTCCCACATAAATATTTCATTTATACTTGACCTTTAACTTCTCACATTTTGCACGGATTCAGTTGACTTGTGGCTTCCTTCCAGTTTCCACTATCTTTCTTAGCCCTCTGTTACTCTCTCTTTCTTTAAAATCTATTGTCTGCACAGCTGGCAGAGTGAAAATGCAAAACATAAACCAGTTAATGTCATTCTCTGTTGAAAAACCTCTGATGGCTTCCTCCAACTTTGAATAAAATCCCAGTTCTTACAATGGCCTAAACTGTCCTGTCCAAATAAGATATAAGCTGAGCTACAGATGTTATTTTAAATCTTCTAGTAGGCATATTAAAAAAATAAGAAATGTGTAAAATTAACTTTAATAGTATTTATTTAACCCAATACATCTAAAATATTATTTCAGCATGTAATCAACATCAAAGTTACTGATGAGCAATTAAAATTTTTTTGTGTGCTAAGTGTTTGAAATTGACCTACAGCCCATCTGTTTGGACTACTCGCATTTCACAACAGCCATGTTAAGTCCCGTGGATACCATGTACAACAGTGCGGGTCTAAGCAGATACGTGCTTATGGTCTGGTCTCTACCGACCTCTTCAGTCCCACTTTATAATGTTCTCACCCTTGTTCCACTTTACCTGTGCTGTTCTTTTTGTTTCTCAAACTGGCCAGGCTAATTCCGTCTCAGAACCTTTCTGTGCACTTGCCGGTGGATCTTCCTGGACCAGTTTCCCAACTTCTCCCAGCCGTTTAAGTAGTCAGCTTAAAAAAAAAGATCATTCAGGTTTGAGCTTAAATCACCCTTGAGAAAGCTTTTCTGCCTCCCCAAGGTCTCCCCACGCTGTCTCCTCCATGTTTCCTCCATCTCATCATCTTCACGAGTCACCAGGACCTGAAATAACCTTTCTTATTTTTTCATTGTCAGTCATTTTCCCCATTTATTTTTTTAGTGTTTAAATAAGTGGAATGCATGTTTCAATGCCCCTTCAGCACTCAATTCCCAACACCTGGAATACTGCCTCCCACACGTCAGGTGCTCATTGTTCGGTGAATAACGCAGGGAGCGCAGGGACCACTGGGTGCTCATCCCAAGGAGGAGGCTCCAGGGCAAGTGTTTGTCCGGAAACTCCCTCCCTCCCTCTCTTCCTCCCTCCCTCCCTCCCTTCCTCTCTTCCTTCCTCCGTTCCTCCCCTCCTCTCCTCCTCTCCTCAATCTCCCCCTGGCTTGCCTCACTCTCTTACTTCCGATCTTCTCTTTTACTTCCCATCCCCCTCCTCCCACCCGTCCTTCCTCTCCCCTCCCTGCCCCCTTCAGCTCTCCTTTTGGGCTGAGTCCTGGCGTTCTCCTCGGAGCCCGACTCCTCAGATGAAAGGGAGAGTGGAGGGTGGGGCTCTGTGTGAAGGAGGGCGCGGGGAGGCTTTGTGAAGCTGCAGCCAGGACGGAGCAGGGGTGGGCAGTGCCGACTCCTTCACAGCTCCAACCATCACCTGTTCTGCTCCTGCAGATGCCATTCACATGGAACATTTTCAGTGGTGCCCCCTGGTGTTGGGGTGATAATCAGTTGGCAAGTGGGGTCAATGGAGCTGCAGTGAAGGACTTGACCTCACTCCTCCAGCAGCACAGCCCATCCCTGGGAGGACAGGGAGAGCCCTCTGCGCTCAGGTGCAGACCTTGTGCCTAGAGGCGCACACGCCTCCTCCCAGGTGTAAGCCAAGCGCGGAGAAACGACCTGCTTTCAGCAGATTCGTCAGCCGCTGGGAGCCGGTCAGTGTCCAGGCGCACCTGGGTCACAGGCGTGCTCCCTCCTGAGCAGCCGGGACGCTGGGCCGGAAGAGCCTTATTATTCCTCTTTGACCTTCCAGCTCTAGAATGTTTCCAGTGTCACCGAGTCAACGCCAGTGGGGTTTGCGAGAGCGGGGAAAGCTTCTGCCAGACTCAAGGCAGCCAACAGTGCTTCCTGAGGAAGGTCTACGAAGGTAGGTGGGGCCTGAGAAGTCTCCTGGGTGACCTTTGCCAGAGGTAAGGGGCTGGCAGTGGGTGTTCAGGGTGGAGGGATAGTAGGAACCCTCCATGGGACCCCAGGAGAGCCTGGGCCCCAAGAACAAGGCAGGTTGCCTGTAGGACTCAGGGAAGTGACCCCCTCAGGAACCCCGAGAGTAGGAACTGCATAGAAAAGGGGTTGGTTTTCTTTTCTTAACCTAGTGAAACATTTCATCTGGTTGTGGTACTGGGCTGCCCTCGCTATTAATTGGGATGGTGACCTGTAAGCAAAGTAGGGAGTTTAGCTCCTCAGGGTAACGGGAACTGGGCTGCTGAAATTCCTCTGAGCGGGACCTGACTGTGATGGGGTTTTGGGCAGCTAGGGACATAGATTGGGGGAGAAATGGGCAGGGTGGAGAGGGCAATTTCTATTCATCCTCTCTGCCCTCTCTTGTGTGGAGGGAATGGATTGAACTCTAATATACAGAGCTTGCAGAGCTATTTTAGGAGAGCCCACTAGGGGGCCCTACCTCCAGCATCTCATTCCCAGGAGGCAGACATTCACCCTACCAGGAGCATGAGTCCTCCATGGAATGTGCTGTTTCCTCTGAATTCTTGATTGGCTTGTTGATGCATTGATCCTGTGATTCATTCAGGAATAATTACGGAGCTGCATACCAGGATATGCTGGGCCCCATACCCATGGGCCTGCAACCTGGATTCTGGGGCCTCCCTTGCCCTCTTCTCTGTCCCTTTCCAGGTGACACCATTTCCTATGGATACCAGGGTTGTAGCAGCCTATGTGTTCCTATGAAGCTCTTTAAACTCATCTTACTGTGTATTTTTAAAAATTGAGATATAGCTGATGTACAATATTACATAAGGTACAGGTGTACAACATAGTGTTTCACAGTTTTTAAAGGTTATACTCTATAGTTATAAAATTATTTATAAATTATTATAAAATATTGGCTAGATTCCCTGTGTTGTACAATATACCCTTGTATCTTACTTATTTTATATGTAATAGTTTGCACCTCTTAATTCTCTACCTCTGTCTTGCCTTTCCCCCCTTCCCTCTCCCCACGGGTAACCACTAGTTCTCTATATCTGTGAGTCTCTCTCCTTTTTGTTTATTCACTAGTTTGTTTTGCTTTTTAGATTCCACATATAAGTGATATCGTACAGTATTTGTCTTTCTCTGCCTTATTTCACTTAACATCATACCCTCCATGTCTATCCATGTTGTTGGAAATGACAAAATTTCATTCTTTTTTATGGCTGAGTAGTACTCCATTGTGTGTGTGTGTGTGTGTGTGTGTATCTCACGTATTCTTTATCCATTAATCTATTGATGGACACTTAGGTTGCTTTCATATCATGGCAATTATAAATAATGCTGCTGTGAACATTGGGGTGCATGTACCTTTTCAAATTAGTTTTAGTTTTTTTCAGCTATATACCCAGGAGTGGAATTGTTGGACCACTATTTTTAGTTTTTTTGAGAAACCACCATACTGATATCTACAACAATTTATATTCCCACCAACAGTGTATGGGGGTTCCCTTTTCTCCACATCCTTCCCAACTCTTGTTATTTGTGCTCTTTTTGACGATAGCCATTCTGACAGGTATGAGGTGATATCTCATTGTGGCTTTAATTTGCATTTCTCTGATTAACAATGTTGAGGATCCTTTCACATGCCTGTTGGCCAGCTGTATGTCTTCTTTGGAAAAATGTCTGTTCATGTCTTCTGCCCATTTTTTAATCAGGTTGTTTGTACTTTTGATGTTGAGTTGTATGAGCTGTTAATAATTTTTGGATATTAACCCCTTATCAGTCATATCATTTGCAAATATTTCCTCTAATTCAGTAGGTTGTCTTTGCATTTTGTCAATGCTTTCCTTTGTTGTGCAAAAGCTTAAGTCTAATTAGGTTGCATTTGTTTATTTTTGCTTTTATTTCCATTGCTTTAGGAGACAGATCAAAAAAATATTGCTGTGATTATGTCTAAGACTGTTCTACCTATGTTTGCTTCTAGGAGTTTTATGGTTTCAGGTCTTACATTTAGGTCTTTAATCCATTTTGAGGTTTTTTTTTTTTTATGGAATGAGAAAATATTCTAATTTCATTCTTTTACATGTAGCTGTCCAGTTTTCCCAGCAGAATTTATTGAAGAGACTGTCTCCTCTCCATGTATATTCTTGCCTCCTTTGTCGAAGATTAATTGACCATAGTGTATAGATCTATTTCTGGCCTGTCTATTCTGGTCCATTGATCTATGTATCTGTTTTTTGCCACTACCATACTGTTTTGATTACTGTAGCTTTGTGGTATAGTCTGAAGCCCAGGAGCATGATTTCTCCAGCTCTGTTCTTCTTTCTCAAGACTGTTTTGGCTATTCAGGGTCTTTCGTGTTCCCATACAATTTTTAAATTATTTGTTCTATTTCCATGAAAAATGCCCTTGCTATTTTGATAGGGATTGCATTGAATCTGTGGATTGCCTTTAATAGTATGGTCATTTTAATAATATTAAACTATTCATGAACACAGTATATCTTTCCATCTATTTGTGTTGTCTTCAACTTCTTTCATCAGTTTCTTATAGTTTTTTGAGTACAGGTCTTTTACCTCCTTAGGTAGATTTAGTTCTAGGTATTTTCTTCTTTTCGATGCAGTAGTAAATGGGATTGTTTCCTTAATTTCTCTTTCTGATAGTTCGTTGTTAGCGTATAGAAATGCAACAGATTTCTGTATATTAATTTTGTATCCTGCCACTTTATGGAATACATTGATGAGCGCTAATAGTTTTCTGGTGGCATCTTTAGAATTTTCTATGTATAGTATCATGTCATCTGCAGACAATGACAGTTTTACTTGTTCCTTTCCAATTTAGATTCCTTTTATTTCTTTTTCTTCTCCGATTGCTGTGGCTAGGACTTCCAATGTAAGTTGAATAAAAGTGGCGATGGTGGGCATCCGTGCCTTGTTCCTGATCTTAAGGGAAATGCTCTCTGCTTTTCACCATTATGATAATAGCTGTGGGATTTTCATATATGGCCTTTATTATGTTTAGGGATTCTGTGTGCACATTCTGGAGAATTCTTATTGTAAATGGATATTGAGTTTTGTCGAAAGCTTTTTCTGCCTCTATTGAGAATCATATAATTTTTATTCTTTAATTTGTTAATGTGTATCACATTGATTAATTTGTGAATATTGAAAAACCCTTGCATCCCTGGGATAAACCCCACTTGATCATGGAGTATGATCCTTTTAATGTGTTGTTGAACTCAGTTTGCCAATATTTTGCTGAGGATTTTTACATCTATGTTTATCAGTAATATTGGCATCTAATTTTCTTTTTCTGTGATATCTTTATCTGGTTTTGGTCTCATAGAATGAGTTCAGAACTCTTCCTTCCTTTGCAATTTTTTTGAATAGTTTGAGAAGGATAGACGTTAACTCTTCTCTAAATGTTTTGTAGAATTCACCTGTGAAGCTGTCTGGTCCTCAACTTTTGTTTCTTGGGAGTTTATAATTTACTGATTCAATTTCATTACTGGTAAATGATCTGTTTATATTTTCTGTTTCTTCCTGGTTCAGTCTTGGGATATCGCACACTTCTAAGAGTTTGTCTGCTTCTACTCAGCTGTCCATTTTATTGGCATATGGTTCTTTATAGTAGTCTTTTACGATCTTTTGTCTTTCTGTGGTGTTGGTTGTAACTTCCTTTTTCATTTCTTATATGACTGATTTGGGCCCTCCCTTTTTTTCTTGATGAGTCTGGCTAAAGGTATATCAATTTTGTTTATATTTTCAGAGAAGCAACTCATAGTTTCATTGATCTTTTCTCTTTTTTTTTTTTTTGGCCTATTTCATTTATTTCTGCTTTGATATTCATGATTTCTTTCTTTATATTAATTTTTTTTTTTTTTTTTTTGCCTGTGTCATGTCTTAGTTGTGGCATGCAGGATCTTCATTGAGGTATGCGGGATCTTTCATTGCGGCGCGCGGGCTGCTCTGTAGTTGTAGCGTGAGGGTTTTCTCTTCTGTAGGTGTGGTGTGTGGCCTCCAGGGCACATGGTCTCTGTAGTTGTTGTGCATGTGTTCCAGAGTGCATGGGCGCTGTAGTTTTGTGGCACACAGGCTCTCTAGTTGAGGCACACAAGCTCAGTAGTGTGGCACACAGGCTTAGTTGCCCCATGGCGTGTGGGATCTTAGTTCCTTGACCACGGATCGAACCCGCATCCCCTGCATTGGAAGGCGGATTCCTTACCACTGGACCACCAGGGAAGTCCCTCTTTTTATTAACTTTGGGTTTTGTTTCTTTTTCCAGTTCTTTACTTGTAAGGTTAGATTGTTTATTTGAGATTTTTCTTGTTTCCTGAGGTAAGCCTGTATCGCTATAAACGTCCCTCTTAGAACCATTTTTGCTGCATCCCATAGATTTTGGATCATTGTGTTTTCATTTTCATTTGTCTCCAGGTATTTTTGGGTTCCCCTTTGGTTTCTTCAGTGATCCATTGGTTGTTTAGTAGCATATAGTTTAGCCTCCATGTATTTGTGATTTTTGCAGTTTTTTTCTTGTAATTGATTTCTAGTCTCATAGCGTTGTGGTCAAGAAAGTTGCTTTATACGATTTCAATTTTCTTTAATTTACCAAGGCTTGTTTTGTGGCCTAGCATGTGATCTTTCCTGGAGAATGTTTCATGTGCACTTGAAAAGAATGTTTATTCAGCTGCTTTTACGTGGAATGTTCTATACGTATCTATTAAGTTCAGCTGGTCTAATGTGTCCTTTAAGGCCAGTGTTTCCTTATTCATTCTCTGTCTGGATGATCTGTCCATTGTTGTGAGGTGTTAAAGTCCCCTACTATTGTGTTACTGCCAACTTCTCCCTTTACGTCGGTTAATATTTGCTTTATGTTTAAGTGCTCCTACGTTTGGGTGCATATATAGTTACAGTTGTTATATTTTCTGCCTGAATTGATCCCTTGATCATTATATAATGTCCTCCTTTGTCTCTTGTAACAGTCTTTACCTTAAAATCTATTTTGTATGATGTAAGCGTTGCTATGCCAGCTTTCTTTTGATTTCCTTTTGCATGGAATACCTTCTTCTATCCCCTCACTTTCAGTCTGTGTGTCTTTAGATCTGAGGTGTGTCTCTTGTAGGCAGCATATATACTGGTCTTGTTTTTGTATCCATTCAGCCACACTATGTCTTTTTATTGGAGCATTTAGTCCATTCACATTTAAAGTAATTATTCGTGTGTATATTCTTATTGCCATTTTGTTAATTTCGAAGAGGAGGTGGTTTTTGTTTGTTTCTTCTTTTGTTCTCTTTTCTTGTGGTTTGATGACTGTCTTTAGTGTTATGTTTGGATTCCTTTTTCTTTTTTGTCTATGTATCTATTATAGATTTTTGGTTTGTGTTTACCATGAGGTTTTTATATAGCAATCTATATATTTATGTGATTGTTGTAAGTTGCTAATCTCTTTCAAATGCATTTTAACAACCCTGCATTTGTACTCTCCTCGCCTCACAATTACTGTTTTTGACATCATATTTTACTTCTAATTGTTTTGTGTATCCCTTAACTGCTTATTGTGGATATAGAAGATTTGACTACTTTTGTCTTTGAACCTTTCTACTAGCTTTGTGTGTGGATGATTTCCTACCTTTACTGTATGTTTGCCTTTACTGATGAGCTTTCTCATTTCATATATTTATGTCTGTAGTTGTAGCCTTCTCTTTCACTTAGAAAAATTCCTTTAACATTTCTTATAAAGCTGGTCTGGTGGTGCTGAACTCTTTTAGCTTTGCTTGTCTATAAAGCTTTTGACCTCTCCATCAAATCTAAATGAGAACACTGCTGGGTAGAGTATTCTTGGTTGTAGGTTTTTCCTTTTCATCATTTCAAATATATCATGCCACTCCCTTCTAGACTACAGATTTTCTGCAGAAAAGTCAGCTGTTAGCCTTAAGAGAGATCTCTTGGATGTAACTTGTTGCTTTTCCCTTGGTGCCTTTATCTTAAATTTTTTGTCATTTTAATCACATAGTGTCTCATCTCAGTATGTTCCTCTTTGGGTTAATCCTATATGAGACTCTGCACCTCCTGAATTTGGATGTCTGTTTTCTTTCCCAGGTTAAGGAATTTGTCTGCTCTTGTGTCTTCAAATATGTTCCCAGCCCCTTTCTCTCTCTCTTCTTCTTCTGGGACCCCTATAATGTGAATATTATTTTGCTTAATGTTGTCCCAGAGGTCTCTTAAACCGTCCTCATTTCTTTTCATTCTTTTTTCTAGTCAGCATCAGTGATTTCCAGTCCTCTGTCTTCTAGCTCACTGATCCAATCCTCTGTATCTTTTAGTCTACTATTTATCCCTTCTAGTATATTTTTCATTTGTTATTGTACTCGTCACCTTTGTTTGGTTTTTCTTTAGATTTTCTAACTCTTTGTTAAAAACTTCTAACTTCTCACTTTGTCCTTATATTCTTCTCCTGAGTTCTTTGATCATCTTTATGATGAGTATCCTGAACTCCTTCTTGGGTAGATTGCCCACCTCCACTTCACTTAGTTCTTCTTCTGGGGTTTTGTCTTGTTCCTTTGCCTGGAACATGTTTTTCTGTCACCTCATTTTGCATAAGTTGCTGTTTTTATTTTTCTGTATCTGGTAGATTAGTTACATTTCCTTACCTTTGAGAAGTGGCCTTTTGTAGGAGATGTCCAATGCATCCCCACAGCACACTACCCCCTTGTCACCTGAGCTCTGTGTTCTAGGGGTTCCCCCTATATGGGCTGTGTTTTTTCTTCTGTTGTCTTTGGCTAATTATGACAGTGGGTAGTCTGGTAGGCTTGGTTGACCCTGGCCTGGTTGGTTGCCAGGCACTGCCTTGTGCAGAGGCTGCCAGCCACTGGTTGGCGGGACCAGGTCATGAAGCAGCTGACTTCAGAACCCAGAGGATCCCAGGGGTTATGTTGGCTCACTGTGGGTGGAGTCATCGTGCAGAAGACTCTGGGAATGTTGCCTGTCCACTGGTGTGTGAAGCCAGGTCCCAGGGTTATTGCAGGCCTACTGGCAGGCAGAGCTGAGTCAATGAGTCTGGTTGTGGGTCCCAGGGATCCCAGAGCTGGTGTCAGATCACTGGGGGGCAGGGGGCATGGCACTTCCTGACAAAGTTGGGTGGGGGGTCTGGAGTGTCCTGAAGCTTGTGTTAGCCTGCTAGTGAGCAGGGCCAGGGCCCAGTTGGTCCCAGGGCAGGGTCCAGCCTGCTGATGGGCCGGGTGAACCCACAAGCTGTAGGATTGTGCTTTTCTTTTTTTTTTTTTTTTTTTTTATAAATTTATTTATTTATTTTTGGCTGTGTTGGGTCTTAGTTTCTGTGCGAGGGCTTTCTCCAGTTGCGGCGAGTGGGGGCCACTCTTCATCGCGGTGCGCGGGCCTCTCACTGTCGCGGCCTCTCCCGTTGTGGAGCACAGGCTCCAGACGTGCAGGCTCAGTAGTTGTGGCTCACGGGCCCAGTTGCTCTATGGCATGTGGGATCTTCCCAGACCAGGGCTCGAACCCGTGTCCCCTGCATTGGCAGGCAGATTCCCAACCACCGCGCCACCAGGGAAGCCCAATTGTGCTTTTCTTGAATCTGGTTTCTTTTCTTTTTTTTTTTTTTTTTTTTAGAAATTTTATTTATCTATCTATTTATTTATTTATTTATCTACTCTGCATCAGGTCTTAGTTGCAGCACACGGGATCTTCGTTGAGGCATGCAGGCTCTTCGTTGTGGCACGTGGGCTTCTCTCTAGTTGTGGTGTGCGGGTTTTCTCTTCTCTAGTTGTGGCACGCAGGCTCCAGGGCAAGTGGGCTCTGTAGTTGTGGCATGTGGGTTCCAGAGCACATGGGCTCTGTAGTTTGCAGCACACAGGCTTTCTAGTGGAGGTGCATGAGCTCGGTAGTTGTGGCATGTGGGCTTTGCTGCCCCATGGCACATGGTATCTTAGTTCCCCGACCAGGGATCGAATCCACGTCCCCTGCATTGGAAGGCAGATTCTTTACCACTGGACCACTAGGGAAGTCCCTTGAATCTGGTTTCTGCCCCCTGGTGGGTGAGACTAGTACAGAGGATAGAGCAGTCTCTCTGGAGGGCAGGGCCAGGCCCCAGGGTCTTCTAAAGCTGGTGTCTGCCCATTGGTAAGTGGAGATGTCCTAGTCCCTCTGGTGAGCAGGGCCATGTCCATAGGCAGCTGTGGGCTCAGGAGGTCTTGAGGCAGCTGATGGGTGGGGTTCTGTCCCTGACTAGTTAGTTGTTTGGTCTGAGGCATACCTGCACTGGTGCCTACAGGTTTTGGGTGGGGCCAGCTCTTGGCCCTGATGAGTAGAGGGAGGATTCCACAGTGGCGCTTGCCAGCACCAGTGCCCACAGCAGAAGGACCACCAAGAATGGCTGCCACCAGCATCTATGTTTCTAGGGTGAGCTGCTGTTCCCTCCTGCCTCTCCAGGAGACTCTCCAAGATGAAGAGGTAGGTATGACCCAGGCTCCTCTCAAAATACTGCATCTGCCCTGGGTCCCAGAGCATGTGAGACTTTGTATGTGCTCTTTAAGAGTGAAATCTCTATTTCTCTCAGCACTCTGGGCTTCCCAAAAGTAGTCCCCTCTGACTTTCAAAGCCAAATGCTCTGGGGGCTGATCTTCCAGGCACTGGAGCCCAGTGTGGGGCTCAGACCTCTCACTCCTTTGGGAGAACCTCTGCAGTAATTATTCTCATTTGGGTTCATCCACCCAGGAGTATGGGACTTGACTATATCACATGTCCATCCCTCATACCCATCTCATTGTGGTTCCTTATTTATGTCTTTATTTGTAGATCTTTTTTGGTAGGTTCTAGTCTTTTTTCATTGGCTGTTCTGCAGATAGTTGTGATTTTGGTGTGCTTATGAAAGGAGGTGAGCTCAGTGTCTTTCTACTCCACCATCATGACTGATCTCTTGCTGTGAATTTTAGATGCTACCACTACTCACCTCTCTGCAACAAGTTGTAAAGACAGGTCCTAGTTTCTGCACTGATATGGTGGATAAAGCTAATTTAGCATCCCTTTCAACTATCAGAATCTCCAAAATTCTGTGGTCTGAATACAGGTTCCCTATGAGAAGTCTCAGACTTGTTCTGTTTTCAGGCCCCATTTTTTTGTCCTTTCTCACTAACAGTTTACAAGGATTCCCTTTTATCCACATCCTTGATAACATTTGTTATTTGTAGACCTTTTAGCCATTCTGAAAGGTGTGAGGTGATATCTCATTGTGGTTTTGATTTGCATTTCTCTAATAATTAGCAGCATTGAGCATCTTTTCATGTGCCTGTTAGCCATCTATATGTCTTCTTTGGACAAGTGTCAATTCAAGTTTTCTGCCCATTTTTTGATTGAGTTCTTCTTCTTTTTTTTAAATATTGAGTTATGTAAGCTGGTTTCTATGGGCTGGATATTAATCCTTGTTGATTGTATCATTTCGAATATTTTCTTCCATTCAGTAGGTTGTCTTTTCATTTTGTTCATGGTTTCCTTTGCTGTGCAAAAGCTCTTAAATTAATTAGGTCCCATTTGCTTGCTTTTGTGTTTGCTTCTTTTGTCTTAGGAGACAGATCCCCCAAAAATTGCTGTAATTTATATCAGAGAGTGTTCTACCTATGTTCTCTTCTAGGAGTTTGATGGTTTCAGGTCTGACATTTAGGTCTTTAATATATTTTGAAGGGTTTTTAAAATTGAAGTATAGTTGATTTACAATATTGTGTGAGTTTCAGGTGTATAGCAAAGTAGATTTGGCTATGTATTTTTTCAGATTATATTCCATTATAGGTTATTACAAGATAGTGAATATAATTCTCTACGCTATACAGTAAATCTTATTGCTTATCTATTTTATGTATAGTAGTTTGTATCTATTAATAACATACTCCTAATTGGTCCCTCTGCCCTCTTTCATAACTATAAGTTTGTTTTCTATGTCTGTGAGTCTGTTTCTCTTTTGTATATAGATTCATTTGTATTGTTTTTTATTTTCCACATATAAGTGATCTCATATAGTATTTCTCTTTCTCTACTTGAGTTACTTCACTCAGTATATTATTCTCTAGTTCCATCCAGGTAGCTGCAAATGGCAATATTTCATTCTTTTTTATGGCTGAGTAATAGTCCATTCTGTCCGAATTCAATTTTTTGGGATATAACTGTTCATGGTAATCTCTTATGATTTTTTTTTTTTGTATTTCTACCGTATCAGTTGTTATTTCTCCTCTTTCATTTCTTTCTTTCTTTCTTTCTTTTTTTTTTACATTTGGGTCCGCTCTATTTTCTTCTTGGTGAGCCTGGCTAGAGGTTTATTGATTTTGTTTATCTTTTTAAACAACCAGTTCTTGGTTTATTGATCTTTTCTGTTGCTTTTTTGATCTCTATTTTATTTATTTCCTCTCTGATTTTTATTATTCCCTTCCTTCTGATGACTTTGGGCTTTGTTTGTTCCTTTTCTGATTCTTTTAGGTAGTAGGTTAGGTTGTTTATTTGAGATTTTTCTTGTTTCTTGAGGAAGGTATATATTGCTATGAACTTCCCTCTTAGAACTGCTTTTGCTGCATCTCATGGATTTTTTTAAGGTTGTGTTTTCATTTTCATTTGTCTTGTGGTATCTTCTGATTTTATCTTTGATTTCATTGTTGACCCATTGGTTTTTTAGTAGCGTGTTGTTTAATCTCCATGTGTTTGTTCTTTTCCTGTTTTTCTTTCTGTGGTTGATTTCTAGTTTCATACAATTGTGGTCAGAAAACATGCTTGAAATAATTTCTATCCTCTTAAGTTTGTTGAGGCTTGTTTTGTAGCCTACTATGTGATCTATCCTAGAGAATGTCCCATTTGTGCTTAAAAAAATTATCTATCCTGTTTTTGTGGGGTGTAGTGCCCTATAGCTATCAGTAATGTCCAACTGGTCTATTGTGTCATTTAAGACCTCTGTTGCCCTCCTGATTAACTGTCTGGATGATCTGTCCATTGATGTCAGTGGGGTGTTAAAATCTCCTACTATTATTGTCAATTTCTCCCTTTATGTCTGTTAGTATCTGTTTTCTGTATCTAAGTGCTCCTATATTGGGTGCAGATATGTTAAGGAATGTAATATCTTCTTGTATTGATCCCTTTATCATTATATAATGCCCTTTGTCTTTCTTTATGGTCTTTTTTTAAAGTCTTTTTTGTGTGATATGGGTATTGCTACCCCCATTTCCTTGTCATTTCCATTTCTGTGAAATATCTTTTTTCATCCCTCACTTTCAGTCTAAGTGTGTCTTTCTCCCTGAAGTGAATCTCTCATAGGCAGCATATTTTAGGTTCTTGTTTGTTTTATCCATTCTGCCACTCTATATCTTTTGATCAAAGCATTAGTCCATTGGCTTATAAAGTAATTATTGATAGGTATGTACTTGTTGCCCTTTTAATACTTGTTTTGAAATGTTTTTGTAGTTCTTTGTTCATTTCTTCTTTTTGTTTTTCCTTTCGTGGTTTGATTTTCCTTTGTCATATGCTTGAATTCCTTTCTTTTTGGCTTTTGTGAATCTATTGTGTGTTTTTGATTTGTGGTTACCATGGAATTCAAGTATGTTGACCCATAACTATATCTACTTGCTTTAAACTTATAGTCGTTCAAATTCAAACACATTCCAAAAGATCTACATTTTTATACTCCCCTTCCCCACATTTTGTGATGTTGTTGCCCAATTTACCTCTTCATGCTTATCCTTTTATTGTTAATTGTAGTTATAATCGATTTACAGTGTTTTATTGTTTCTTAATCTATGTACTGACTTATTTACGTGATCATCAATCCTTTTGTATGTTTGCTGTTCCCACTGTGAATTTTCCTTTCCTACAAATTCCTGCTTCTTTTCTATTTAGAGAACACTCCTCAATATTTCTTTTAGGATAGGTGTAGTATTACTGAATTATTTCAGTTTTTGCTTGTCTGAGAAATGCTTCATCTCTCCTTCTATTCTAAATGATGATCTTGCTGGGTACAGTATCCTAGGTTGCTGGTTTTTCCCTTTCAGGACTTTGAATATATCATACCACTCCCTTCTGGCCTGTAAAGTTTCTTTGGAGAAATCAGGTGATAGCTTATAGGGGTTCCACTGTAACTGACTATTTTTCTTTTTCTGCCTTTAGAATCCTCTCTTTATATTTAACTTTTGCCACTTTAATTATGATATGTCTGGTGTGAGTCTGTTTGTGTTCATCTTGTTTGAGACCCTCTGTGCTTCCTGTCCATGGATATCTGTTTCCTTCTTTATGTTTGGGAAGTTTTCAGTCATAATTTCTTTAAATACATTTTCAATCCCCTTATCTTTCTCTTCTCCTATAAAACCCCTGTATGTGTAGGTTAGCACACTTCATATTATCCCATAGCTCTCATGTTGCTTTATTTTTTCTTCATTTGTCTTTCTATCTGCTGTTCTGATTGGGTGATATCCATTAGTCTATCCTCCAGATCACTTATTCATTCTGCTGTCTCATTTAGTCTGCTATTCATTGTTTTTAGATTGGTTTTTATCTCAGAAATTGAATTGTTTATTTTTGATTGTTTCATCTTTATAGTTTCTAGTTCCTTGTTACAGTACTCTGAATTTCTATTGATAATCTTTCTTAATTCCTTTAGCATTTTTATTACCTCCTTTTGAACTTGAGGTCTTATAGACTGGTGAAGTATGTTTCATTAATTGTTCTTTCAGGGGATTTTTCTTATTCTTTTAATTCGGAGTAGTTCCTCTGCTTTTTCATTTTACTAAACTTTATCTGTCTCACTGAATTGAGGAGAAACTGTTAACTACTATGGTCTTGAAGGAGTATTTTTATGTGGGAATGTCCCTGTGTAGACTGTGTCCAATATTTTTGGTACAAGGGCTGGTTTTGTTATGGAAGCCAGCCATGTCTTTCCTCCGAGTGTGTTGGCCATTATCCCCTTGATAGGTTGTGTGTGTTGTGTTGGGGTTTTAAAGCCTGTGCAGGATGTGAGGTGGAGCTTCATCTCTGCACTGTGGCTGTCACTGCACTGTCAGGGGTGGGGTCTGCTTCCCAGTTGTTCAGTCTCCATGTGTTTGTTCTTGCCCTGTTTTTCTTTCTGTGGTTGATTTCTAGTTTCATACCAGTGTGGTCAGAAAAGATGCTTAAAATAATTTCTATCCTCTTAAATTTGTTGAGGCTTGTTTTATGGCCTACTATGTGACGTATCCTAGAGAATGTCCCATGTGTGCTTAAAAAATTATCTATCCTGGTTTACAATCAGGCTCTGTTGCCCTTGAGTGCATGTCCTGCCCCAAAGGAGATGATTGCTGAAGCAAGTGAGGCCTGTGTGGTCACAGAGGACCCATATGCTGCCTGCATAGGCATCCATGATTCCACTCAACAGCAGCCCAAGATCACGGCCCTTTCTCTGTTGTGTTGGTCCCAGATCTAGGGCAAGGCTGTGGTGTGGAGTAGTCTGGATTTGGAGGTCAGAATGTTGTGGCTGCAGGAACTGAGGTGGCTGCACTGCCGCCTGAGATCTGGGCTGCCTCTGTGGCAGAATTTCCCCAGGACCCTGTCTGCCCCAGCTCCTGTGCCAAGCTGGGTGTGGAGTGGGTGGAACCTGGGTGATCTATTGACAAACAGCTGCTGCATACTCCCTCCAGGCCTGTCTGCCTGATATTCAGCGCTTAACCACTGAACCCTCTTGTGGTGCCACCCTGTGTACAGGCTGACAGTGGCCACCACTGCCCACCTGGGTCACACCTCATGCCCCCTTGTCTGTCTATGCATAGCTAAACCAAGTCCTCTCCCAGGGCCTGAGATTCCGTGCTTAGCCACTGTGGCCTCTTGCTGCTGTGCCCTCTTGTGGTGTCTCCTGGTACATGCTCTGATGATATCTGCTGTGGCTAGACCTGCCGCCCTGTGTGAGCTGACAGTGGGCTCTGTGGCTCCTGCCAAATCACACCCCAGGTGCCCTGGTCTGTTTCTGCAGAGCTAGGTCAAATCCTTGCCCAGATCTCCTGTCAGGCTTTGGTGTGCTGTGAGCAGGGCCAGGGCATTTGCGCCTTTGGAATGGGAAGTGCGGCAAGGCGGAAAGCCACCAGTACAAGGCTCTCTCTGTCTTTATTGTTAGCAAGCAAGTGTGTACACACCCCTCGGGAGTACAGTTGAGGCTTCTCCAGCCCTTCCGTCTGTCTCAGTGGATTTCCTAGCAGTCAAGGGGACTTGTCTCCTCCACATGGGAACCCAGGATGGGATGCCCCAATTGTGGCTCGACTTGCTCACTCTCCAGGGCAGGTGTGCACCTGTGTGGACCTTCTCTTCCTTGCAGATCCCTTCCAGAGGTGCAGGTCCTGACCTGATGCCTTTGTTTTCCATCCTAGTGGGTTACATGGAGATCTTTCTTATAGTTTTGGTGGTTTAGGAGTTCTTTTGCCAGTTTCCAGTTCGTTTTCTGTGAAAATTGTTCCACAGGTAGATGTATTTTTGATGTGTTGGTAGGGAGATGTGAACTCCAGGTCCTCCTACTCGGCCATCTTGATCCAAGAAGCCATTTTGAGTTTATTTTTGTATATGGTGTGAGGGAATGTTCTAATCTGATTGTTTTGCATGGGGGTGTCCAGTTTTCCCAGCATCACTTATTGAAGAGACTATCTTTTCTCCATTGTATAGTATTGCCTCATTTGTCATAGATTAATTGACCATAAGAGTGTGGGTCTATTTCTGAGCTCTCTATTCTGTTCCATTGATCTATGTGTCTGTTTTTGTGCCAGTACCATGCTGTTTTGATTACTGTAGCTTTGAAATATAGTCTGAAGCCTGGGAGACGGATACTTCTAGCTTTGTTCTTTTTTATCAAGATTGCTTTTGCAATCCTGGGTCTTTTGTGGTTCCAAATAAATTTTAGGATTATTTGTTCTAGGTTTGTGAAAAATATCCTGGGTATTTTGATAGGCATTGTGTTAAATCTGTAGATTGCTTTGGATAGTATGGCCATTTAAACAACATTAACTCTTCCAGTCCAAGAGCATGAGATATCTTCCCATTTCTTTGAATCATTTTCAATTTCCTTCATCCACGTTTTATAGTTTTCAGAGTATATGTCTTCTACCTCCCAGGTTAAGTATGTTCCTAAGTATTTTATTCTTTTTGATGCAATTTTAAATGGGATTTTTTTAACTTTTTCTTTTTGTTCATTATTAGTGTATAGAAAAGCAACAGATTTCTGTATATTAATCTTATATTCTGCAACTTTACTGAATTCATTTATTACTTCTAATATCTTTTTGATGAGACTTTAGGGTTTTCTTTATAAAGTATCATGTCATCTGCAAATAGTGACAGTTTTGTTTCTTCCTTTTTAATTTGGATACCTTTTATTTCTTTTTGTCTGATTGATGTGGCTAGGGCTTTGAATACTATGTTAAATAGACATCAGCCCCCTCTATTTTCTATTTTCCTCGGAGCTCATTTGAGCTGCCACTTGAATCAGCCAGCTCACTGACTGCAGCCCAACCTCGAGTTCAAGTTGGAACTGATGTCTGAAGGGCAACCACTGGGAGCTAGGAGAGTCGGGGAAAGGATCTAGAGAGGATCCTCTAAGAGGAGGGATATGAAAGATAGTATGACAGTTGACTACTTCAAGGGTGCGGTCCTCTCAGTCATGGGGTGATGGAATGAAGGAGTAAACAATTGGGTTACATCTATAAAATGGGCATAATAATTTTACCTCACCCATTTCATGGGTTGTTTGGGGAATGTTCTACCTGATGATAAACGTGGAAAGTACAAATATTGTTATACAGGTATCACCAACTTCTGAACATACTCTAAACCTGAAAATGCATGTGAAAGTAGAAATGTGGAAAGTAGCCTCTGTATTATAACCAGGTTTCCATTCCTAGTTAACTAAAGATATAAAATTCCTAATTATATGTCATCATTTAGAAACAATCTGTAATATATTTACTTTCAGATTTCAAACATATTCCTTATGTCCAATGATCCTCACAACTGTTCATGAAGTAACATGGATTAAGTCCGAAGAGCATCCAATTGAGGCTCTAGATCCTGCTTTTGCTGCAGTTAATTGTCTTTCATTTTTAGATCAACTACTAGTTTACGGAACCTAACGGTCTTATTTCTGGTACCCATCATTTTTATTTTTCAGTTGTCCATTTCATTTTGCAATCAAGAGAAGCAAAATGGAACAATTTTCAAATAATCTCCCAAGCAGTGCTGAGACCAAGCCGCCCAAGTTAGGCAACATGGGGCTGGTCAGTGGCACCCCCTTGTGTTGGATGGGAGCATTCTTTGTCAGTAGATGCACCAGGGATTCAGCATTTCATGTTCAAAAGTAGATTGAGTAAAAGCTAAATATAGGAATGCACAGGACTGCTGTATGTCAGTTTAGAGTGTGAGCTTCAGAAGCCGGCAGTCTGACAAGATCAATATAAAAAATTACTGTCAGAACTAGACTCCTGAGCTTTTCCCAAGGTGTGAACCATCAGACTTAGCCCAATACATCTCCTTCCTCAGATTTGCAGAAAGCCCTCTACATAGTCGAAGTTCAAAAACTGTTTTCTGAATGCCTGATAAAAAGTCTGTAGAGAAGTCTATTGGCTGTGGCAGAAATGGGTATTATAGATGAATTAAAAGAACATATTATTCATGTAACAGAAATATAATCATTGAAAACACTGACTTCTAAGTGAATTGGCATTGTCTTAGATGGATTAATGTCTCTACTGATGATGGCAAAGAAAAAGAAACCTTTCAACTTTTTCACTTCTAAAAGTTAAGACCTTTGTTTTTGTAGAGAAATGGTTGAGTCTGTACATCTGTGAAGGCAGGACTAAGGGTGTGATCGGACCTGAAGGAAATTGTTCTTCCTAAGGATGTCATGAAGATTCAGGGAGATCTGTGGTTACTAGGGCTCCAGAGAAAAGAGAGATGTGGGGAGAGGGAGGAGAAGTCTTGAGGGGAGAGGTGGTCAAGCAACTGGTGGTATCAAACCATTCTATTAAACCCCAGACTCTCAAGACGCCTGTGTACAGAAATGCCATTTGTCATTTGGAGGTAAAAGGTGAATTTAGAAAAGCAGCTAAATTACTTGTAGGGGTGGTGCTGAGCACAGGTGCAAAGGGAGCTGAGGAGATGAAATGCTATGAGTTCATGAGTCCAGGGAAAGGAGAATTTGGAGCCAAGAGTGACCATGAGAGAGAAAGTAAAGTGCTGCCCATGCCCACATGCATGGAGGCAGGATTTCCAAATAAACAGGAGACTTTCCTGGTTCAGGGGGGTTGGGGGTACAGGCCCAGGGCAGAGGTGCTTGGACTAGTTGTGGTTCCCTGGCAGCTCCCAGCAGAGACAGAATCCCATGGACACTGGGCTCCCATACAGGAAACACCTGCTAGAGGACAGATGTCACAGAAACAAGTGTTTCCTTGGGAAGTTATGGAGCCAGCACCTGGGGAGGAAGATTCTGAGTCATAGCAGAACTGGGTGGTCTCTGAAGCAGAGAGGTGGGGGTGACCAAGAGGAGTCTCCCAGGCAGCCTGAGAGAGCTGGCCTATCCTGGCCACAGTGTCCACTCTGCACCCACAGGAAGGAGGGAAAGCCTCTGAAACATGATGTGAGCAGAGACGTCTGCCCAGCGCAGTGCAGCAGCTGAGTGACAGGCCAGGCTGAACCTGTGCCTTGGGCTACAGAGGCCGCGGACAGGGTGCAGTCTGGTTTCAAGTGTTCTGTCTGCATAAGAAGTAAGACCCCTCCAATCTGGCGCCAGCCCTGCATTCTCAGGTCACTGAGGTTATTGTGGGAGGAGGAGGGGTTAGAGAGGAAGATCACCCGCTGCCACCAGGATGTAGCAGAGAACAGAAATCCTCACAACTCACACCTGGGGAGGCTGAGTGGCTGGCCCTCAAGGGATACACAGGTACTTGACATCTCCTGAAGGCTCCCTAACTGAGGCCCTCGGTGGGCCTCTAGACGAGCTTTCCCATTTGTTAGCTCTCCAATTGTGGAGGCAGACCTTCACATGCAGGACAGAGGTGACCAAACAGCAATTCTCTGTGTGGTTCCACTACACACACACACACCCTTTTTTTGAAGAAGTAGAAACCCTGAAAATGAAGGCACTCTTAACACTTGAATACATTTCTCCATTTCTATTCATTTGATCAACACTTGCTATCTTCTTAAGCCTTCTTTTATTGTTTATAATAGTAATTAACTATATTGTAGTTATATTATAATTCAGTATTATTTTTGAGCCATATATATCTAAGCATTTACAATCAGCTAGTACATTTGGCATTTTGCAAGTCTATTTCCCTAATGATAGGGATTTAATAAAGTTTATAGTCCTTCAACTTTAAACATAATGCACTCTAGCTACAGGATTTAATGGGTCTTCTTCACAAAGCTCCCAATACTCTTAATTTAATTTTTTTCCCCTTTTTTTTTCAAATTCAAACAAAGTCACAAAAATTATAATCATCCTCATCAGTTCACTCAGTCCCATGTAATTAATTTTTTTTATCTTGTTCTTTTCTTAGCACTTTTATGAATTCATCAGTTTTCCATTAGAGTTCTGAAAATGCTTATTCATTCAGTTCAGCAGTATAGTCAATAACCAGAAACCTGTATTTGTCAGAGTCTTTTCCATGAATTCCTTGAAGATGAAACCCTTTTATAGGAACATTTTTCTAAAAGCATCAGAGTACACCCAGAACTGTCTGTAAATGACAAAAGACTTAAAAATGACCACGGTTAAAGATTTGATGAAAGTTCATAATAATGCAATTGACAAGGAAGTTTAGTTATTTCAGAGATATACATTTTAAAATAATAACTAGAATTATGACTTATAACATTATACCAGAACATGTAAGATTTTTAGGAATTTCATGAAATGTCTGAAACATTTATATTAACATATTTCCATACAAATAACCCAAAGGAAATTTAGTATTAGGTTTTATTTTTAATTTAATTTTATTTATTTTTTTATACAATAGGTTCTTAGTAGTCATAAATTTTATACACATCAGTGTATACATGTCAATCCCAATTGCCTAATTCATCACACCACCATCTCCACCCCCACCTGGCTTTCCCCCCTTGGTGTCCATACGTTTGTTCTCTACATCTGTGTCTCAACTTCTGCCCTGCAAACCAGTTCATCTGTACCATTTTTCTAGGTTCCACATACATGCGTTAATATACGATATTTGTTTTTCTCTTTCTGACTTACTTCACTGTGTATGACAGTCTCTAGATCCATCCACGTCTCAATAAATGACCGAATTTCGTTCCTTTTTATGGCTGAGTAATATTCCATTGTATATACGTACCACATCTTCTTTATCCATTCGTCTGTTGATGGGCATTTAGGTTGTGTCCATGACCTGGCTATTGTAAATAGTGCTGCAATGAACATTGGGGTGCATGTGTCTTTTTGAATTATGGTTTACTCTGGGTATATGCCCAGTAGTGGGATTGCTGGATCATATGGTAATTCTATTTTTAGTTTTTTAAGGAACCTCCGTACTGTTCTCCATAGTGGCTGCATCAATTTACATTCCCACCAACAGTGCAAGAGGGTTCCCTTTTCTCCACACCCTCTCCAGCATTTGTTGTTTGTAGATTTTCTGATGATGCCCATTCTAACTGGTGTGAGGTGATACCTCATTGTAGTTTTGATTTGCATTTCTCTAACAATTAGTGATGTTGAGCAGCTTTTCATGTGCTTCTTGGCCATCTGTATTTCTTCTTTGGAGAAATGTCTATTTAGGTCTTCTGCCCATTTTAGGATTAGGTTCTTTTTTTTTTTTTAATATTGAGCTGCATGAGCTGTTTATATATTTTGGAGATTAATCCTTTGTCCGTTGACTCATTTGCAAATATTTTCTCCCATTCTGAGGGTTGTCCTTTCGTCTTGTTTATGGTTTCCTTTGCTGTGCAAAAGCTTTTAAGTTTCATTAGGTCCCATTTGTTTATTTTTGTTTTTATTTCCATTACTCTAGGAGGTGGAACAAAAAAGATCTTGCTGTGATTTATGTCAAAGAATATTCTTCCTATGTTTTCCTCTAAGAGTTTTATAGTGTCTGGTCTTACATTTAGGTCTCAAATCCATTTTGAGATTATTTTTGTGTATGGTATTAGGGAGTGTTCTAATTTCATTCTTTCACATGTAGTTGTCCAGTTTTCCCAGCACCACTTATTGAAGAGACTGTCTTTTCTCCATTGTATATCTTTGCCTCCTTTGTCATAGACTAGTTGACCATAGGTGTGTGGGTTTATGTCTGGGCTTTCTATCTTGTTCATTGACCTATGTTTCTGTTTTTATGCCAGTACCATATTGTCTTGATTACTGTAGCTTTGTAGTATAGTCTGAAGTCAGGGAGTCTGATTCCTCCCGCTCCATTTTTCTCCCTCAAGACTGCTTTGGTTACTCGGGGTTTTTTGTGTCTCCATACAAATTTTAAGATTTTTTGTTCTCGTTCCGTACAAAATGACACTGGTATTTGATAGGAATTCAGTTGAATCTGTAGATTGCTTTTGGTAGTATAGTTATTTTCACAATATTGATTCTTGCAATCCAAGAACATGGTATATCTCTCCATCTGTTGGTGTCATCTTTAATTTCTTTCATCAGTGTCTTATAGTTTTCTGCATACAGGTCTTTTTTCTCCCTAGGTAAGTTTATTCCTAGGTATTTTATTCTTTTTGTTGCAATGGTAAATGGGAGTGTTTCCTTAATTTCTCTTTCAGAGTTTTCATCATTAGTGTATAGGAATGCAAGAGATTACTGTGTATTAATTTTGTATCCTGCAACTTTACCAAATTCATTGATTAGCTCTAGGAGTTTTCTGGTGGCATCTTTAGGATTCTCTATGTATAGTATCATGTCATCTGCAAACAGTGACAGTTTTACTTCTTCTTTTCCAATTTGTATTCCTTTTATTTCTTTTTCTTCTCTGATTGCTGTGGCTAGGATTTCCAAAACTATGTTGAATAATAGTGGTGAGAGTGGACATCCTTGACTTGTTCCTGATCTTAGAGGAAAGGCTTTCAGTTTTTCACCATTGAGAATAATATTTGCTGTGGGTTTGTCGTATATGGCCTTTATTATGTTGAGGTAGGTTCCCTCTATGCCCACTTTCTGGAGAGTTTTTATCATAAATGGGTGTTGAATTTTGTCAAAAGCTTTTTCTGCATCTATTGAGATGATCATATGATTTTTATTCTTCAGTTTGTTAATATGGTGTATCACATTGATTAATTTGCATATATTGGAGAATCCTTGCATCACTGAGACAAATCCCACTTGATCATGTTGTATGATCCTTTTAATGTGTTGTTGGATTCTGTTTACTAGTATTTTGTTGAGGATTTTTGCATCTATATTCATGAGTGGTATTGGTCTGTAATTTTCTTTTTTTATAGTATCTTTGTCTGGTTTTGGTATCAGGGTGATGGTGGCCTCATAGAATGAGTTTGGGAGTGTTCCTTCCTCTGCAATATTTTGGAAGAGTTTGAGAAGGATGGGTGTTAGCTGTTCTCTAAATGTTTGATAGAATTCACCTGTGAAGCCATCTGGTTCTGGACTTTTGTTTGTTGGAAGATTCTTAATCACAGTTTCAATTTCATTACTTGTGATTGGTCTGTTCATATTTTCTACTTCTTCCTGGTTCAGTCTTGGAAGGTTATACCTTTCTAAGAATTTCTCCATTTCTTCCAGGTTGTCCATTTTATTGGCATAGAGTTGCTTGTAGTAGTCTCTTAGGATGCTTTGTATTTCTGCAGTGTCTGTTGTAACTTCTCCGTTTTCATTTCTAATTTTATTGATTTGAGTCCTCTCCCTCTTTTTCTTGATGAGTCTGGCTAATGGTTTATCAATTTTGTTTATCTTCTCAAAGAACCAGCTTTTAGTTTTATTGATCTTTGCTTTGTTTTCTTTGTTTCTATTTCATTTATTTCTCCTCTGATCTTTATGGTTTCTTTCCGTCTGCTAACTTTGGGTTCTGTTTGTTCTTCTTTCTCTAGTTCCTTTAGGTGTAACGTTAGATTGTTTGTTTGAAATTTTTCTTGTTTCTTGAGGTAGGCTTGTATAGCTATAATCTTCCCTCTTAGAACTGCTTTTGCTGCATCCCATAGGTTTTGGATCATTGTGTTTTCATTGTCATTTGTCTCTGGGTATTTTTTGATGTCCTCTTTTATTTCTTCAGTGCTCTCTTGGTTATTTAGTAACGTATTGTTTAGCGTCCATGTGTTTGTGTTTTTTACGTTTTTTTTCCCTGTAATTCATTTCTAATCTCATAGTGTTGTGGTCAGAAAAGATGCTTGATATGATTTCAGTTTTCTTAAATTTACTGAGGCTTGATTTGTGACCCAAGATATGATCTATCCTGGAGAATGTTCCATGCACACTTGAGAAAAAAGTGTAATCTGCTGTTTTTGGATGGAATGTCCTATCATTTTCAACTAAATCTATCTGGTGTATTTGTCATTTAAAGCTTCTGTTTCCTTGTTTATTTTCATTGTGGATAATCTGTCCATTCGTGTAAGTGAGGTGTTAAAGTGCCCACTATTATTGTGTTACTGTCGATTTCCTCTTTTAGAGCTGTTAGCATTTGCCTTATGTATTGAGGTACTCCTATGTTGCGTGCATATGTATTTATAATTGTTATATCTTCTTCTTGGATTGATCCCTTGATCATTATGTAGTGTCCTTTCTTGTCTCTTGTAATATTCTTTATTTTAAAGTCTATTTTATCTGATATGAGTATAGCTACTCCAGCTTTCTTTTGATTTCCATTTGCATGGAATATCTTTTTCCGTCCCCTCACTTTCAGTCTGTATGTGTCCCTAGGTCTGAAGTGGGTCTCTTGTAGACAGCATATATATGGGTCTTGTTTTTGTATCCATTTAGCGAGCTTGTGTCTTTTGATGGCAGCATTTAATCCATTCACGTTTAAGGTAATTATTGATATATATGTTCCTATGACCATTTTCTTAATTGTTTTGGGTTTGTTTTTGTAGGTCCTTGTCTTCTCTTGTGTTTCCCACGTAGAGAAGTTCCTGTAGCTGTTGTTGTAGAGCTGGTTTGGTGGTGCTGAATTCTCTTAGCTTTTGCTTGTCTGCAAAGCTTTTGATTTCTCTGTTGAATCTGAATGAGATCCTTGCCAGGTAGAGTAATCTTGGTTGTAGGTTCTTCCCTTTCATCACTTTAAGTATATTATGCCACTCCCTTCTGGCTTTTAGAGCTTCTGCTGAGAAATCAGCTGTTAACCTTATGGGAGTTCCCTTGTATGTTATTTGTCATTTTTCCCTTGCTGCTTTCAATAATTTTTCTCTGTCTTTAATTTTTGCCAATTTGATTACTATGTGTCTTAGCGTGTTTCTCCTTGGGTTTATCCTCTATGGGACTCTCTGCGCTTCCTGGACTTGGGTGGCTATTTTCTTTCTCATGTTAGGGAAGTTTTCGACTATAACCTCTTCAAATATTTTCTCGTGTCCTTTCTCTCTCTCTTCTCATTCTGGGACCCCTATAATGCGAATGTTGTTGCGTTTCATGTTGTCCCAGAGGTCTCTTAGGCTGTCTTCATTTCTTTTCATTCTTTTTTCTTTCTTCTGTTCCACAGCAGTGAATTCCACTATTCTGTCTTCCAGGTCACTTATCCGTTCTTCTGCCTCAGTTATTCTGCTATTGATTCCTTCTAGTGTAGTTTTCGTTTCAGTTATTGTATTGTTCATCTCTGTTTGTTTGTTCTTTAATTCTTCTAGGTCTTTGTTAAACATTTCTTGCATCTTCTCGATCTTTGCCTCCATTCTTTTCCTGAGGTCCTGGATCATCTTCACTATCATTATTCTGAATTCTTTTTCTGGAAGGTTGCCTATCTCCACTTCATTTGGTTGTTTTTCTGGGGTTTTATCTTGTTCCTTTATCTGGTATAGCCCTCTGCCTTTTCATCTTGTCTATCTTGTTGTGAATGTGGTTTTTGTTCCACAGGCTGCAGGATTGTAGTTCTTCTTGCTTCTGCTGTCTGCCCTCTGGTGGATGAGGCTATCTAAGAGGCTTGTGTAAGTTTCCTGATGGGAGGGACTGGTGGTGGGTAGAGCTGACTGTTGCTCTGGTGGGCAGAGCTCAGTAAAACTTTAATCCATTTGACTGCTGATGGGTGGGGCTGGGTTCCCTCCCTGTTGGTTGTTTGGCCTGAGAAAACCGAACACTGGAACCTACCTGGGCTCTTTGGTGGCGCTAACGAGAGACTCTGGAGGGCTCACGCCAAGGAGTACTTCCCAGAACTTCTTCTGCCAGTGTCCTTGTCCCCACGGTGAGCCACAGCCACCCCTGCCTCTGCAGGAGACCCTCCAACACTAGCAGGTAGGTCTGGTTCAGTCTCCCCTGGGGCCACTGCCCCTTCCCCTGGGTCCCGATGCGCACACTACTTTGTGTGTGCCATCCAAGAGTGGAGTCTCTGTTTCCCCCAGTCCTGTTGAAGTCCTGCAATCAAATTCCACTAGGCTTCAAAGTCTGATTCTGTAGGAATTCCTCCTTCCCTTGCCAGACGCCCAAGTTGGGAAGCCTGACATGGGGCTGAGAACCTTCACTCCAGAGGGTGGACTTCTGTGGTATAAGTGTTCTCCAGTCTGTGAGTCACCCACCCAGCAGTTATGGGATTTGATTTTACTGTGATTGCGCCCCTCCTACCATCTCATTGTGGCTTCTCCTTTGTCTTTGGATGTGGGGTATCTTTTTTGGTGAGTTCCAGTGTCTTCCTGTCGATGATTGTCCAGCAGCTAGTTGTGATTCTGGTTTCTCACAAGAGGGAGTGAGAGCACGTCCTCCTACTCTACCATCTTGGTTCCTCTCTTAATTTAATTTTTATGTAATATTCATTCTACTTTATTCTGAGTGCAGAAGTATTAATTCCTATTCTTATTTATTTATTTATGCATTTATTCATTCATTTATATGCTTGTTTGTTTAGTGCTGCTAAAGGCCAAGACTGGGGATAGATGGTGTTGTGCTTTGGTAAAGACATTTCACACAGCATTACACATAGCACTGACTTTTATGAGCACTTTTATGTGTCAGGTGTAATTTTTTCTTTATAAATTTATTTATTTGTTTGTTTATTTATGGCTGCATTGGGTCTTCGTTGCTGTGTGCGGGCTTTCTCTAGTTGCAGCGAGTGGGGGTTACTCTTTGCTGCAGTGTGTGTGCTTCTCATTGCAGTGGCTTCTTTCATTGCGGAGCATGGGATCTAGGCTCATGGGCTTCAGTAGTTGTGGCTCACAGGCTCTAGAGTGCAGGCTCAGTAGTTGTGGCACATGGGCTTAGTTGCTCTTCGGCATGTGGGATCTTCCTCGACCAGGACTTGAACCCATGTCCCCTGCATTGGCAGGTGGATTCTTATCTACTGTGCCACCAGGGAAGTCCAAGGCATCATTTCTCATTATCCTCATAATGATGTCAGCAGGTGGGTTTTGTTAAGCCGTGTTACACTCGGGACAGAGAGGTTGAGAAATTTGTCCAAAGTCACACAGCTAATGAGCAGCAGCAATAGGATTTGCTTTATCCTGTTTCCTCTAGAACCTCAGCCCCTAATGGCAACACCTTACTGCTTCTTTCATGAATCATTAAATAGGAAGATAAGACACAAATGAGAAGGGCTGGTGGGCTAACCGTGCTGTGTAATTAGCCACAGGACTTAAGATCCTTTGAGAATGCCCAGATGCAGGTAGAACTGGGCCCTTCCCACCGAAAGGAAAAGGGGGGATCAGCCATGTCACACACACACATGGGTTTCGAGACAGCAAGGATATTTTAATTGAGCTCTAGTAACTGGATAGTTAGTGTTATGTTTAAATACAGATGTTCTGTAAGGATTGGTTTCTGAACTCTCTGAACATTTCTTGAAGGAAATGGAAGTCAGCAGGTGGCTCAGTCCCCTCCGTGACATCACCCTGGAAGCAGGCACAGGTGCAGGGGAACCCGACCCAGGGGGTGTTGGAGAGCCCTACATGGGACACCTTTTAAGGACTAGAATAGAGGCGACAGCTCTTTTTTCCATACTGCTGGTTAAAAAAATAGTAGCAAATGTGAGGGACAAGATATTTCCCTTCTCAGCCTCCTCCCTACCTTCTGAACTTACCATCGAATGATTCTCTTGTAATTTTAAGTAACCTGTGAAAGAAATCATGGTTCCATTTTTTCAGCAACAATGTAAAAAACATAACTTTCATCAATACAGGAAAGAAACAGAGAAGAAAACTATAACAGTTCTTTTACAGAAGAAATGAGGCGCATGAGGCAGGGGCATTAGTATTAAACATTTTAGGAAAGGAATTCCCTGGTGGTCCAGTGGTTAGGGCTCTGCACTTCCACTGCAGGGGGCACGGGTTCAATCCCTGGTCGGGGAACTAAGATCCCACATGCCTCAGGGTGTGACCAAAAAATAGAAAAACAAAAGATTTTAGGAGAAATAGCACGTGTGCCCCACTCCTAGACATGTCCCTGGTACAAGCTAGAGGTGAGGGGCAGTTTGGTGATGCCGTCCATGCAGAGTGGAGCAGGGGAACCCCCACCTGAGCACTGCCAGCAGAGGCCAAGGTCCCCGCAGAGGGGAGAACAGAGGGGTGAAGTGGGGTTGGAAGTGGGGCAGCCTGGAGCTGAGCCAGTGTCAGCAGACACAGTATCTGGATGGATGTGCGGGTGCTGACCCTCCCTGGGAGAGGGCCATAATCCACAAAGGCCCGTCAGCTGTGCAGGTGAGGGGCAGCGACCGAGGGCAACATGACTGAATTGCTAAGGTCTAGGACATTTGGCTTGTTCACATCATTTTATGCCCAGAAAATCTTCTGTTTAATCAATTCATGTCCTTAACTTTTTAAAAACTTTGACCCAGAACTTCAACTCCCCTGGGGGTATTCAACATTTCCTGATACCTGGTATGTGCTAGACCCCAACTGGATGCTGGGGTCAGAGTGAATCAGGGCATGGCACCGTCCATGAGGGCTCTGAAGGACCCAGAGAGGGTCATCTGAACAGGTGAAGTAGACTGCAGTGGGTAAATACTGTGAAGAGATGAGCAGAGGGCCTTGTGGGGACACCAGGGTTAGAGAAACTGATACCTTCTAGGAAAAGCAGGAGGTAACATTTGAGCTGTGTCTTCAAGGAAGAGCTGAGGTTTTGCTGGCCTGGAATGGAGACAAGAATGTCTCCATGTGGGAAGGCTTAGAGGTGAAGCCTCATCGTAATTAGGACAGAGCTGAGGCTGGGACAGACGTGTGGAATATTTGTCGGAAGCCTTATTGAATGTAAGTGTGGATGTCGTGCTCGAGCTACTGTAACCCAGACCACAGACTGGGTGACATTAAGCCCAGACATTAATTTTCTCACAGCTCTGAGGCTAGAAGTCCAAGATCAAGTGTTGGCAGGATTGGTTTGTCCTGCACCATCTCTCCTTGGCTTGCATCTGCCACCTTCTTGCTGTGTCTTCACATGCCCTTTTCTCTGTATGGGCCAGTCTATCTGGTGTCCATCTACGTGTCCAAATTTCCTCTCCTTAAAAGAACCCGGTGGAGTGAATTAGAATCCCACACTACAGCCTCTTTTAATGTTAATTACCTCTTTAAAGTCCCTATATCTAAATATAGTCATATTGTGAGTTACTTGGGTTTAGGGCTTCAAATGTGAATTTGCGGGACCCAATTCAGCCCCATGGACATTTTGCCTTGTTGTGAGTGTATTTCCTTCATGTCTTGTTCATGGCATGAATTGTGTATGTAAATGGTCCATGTTAATAGCCCTGAAAGCTTTGCTGGATGTGGGTAAGGTGAGGGATGGGTTAGCTGGGTTGCTGGGATGAGTGGGGTGAGAGGGAGTTGTGGAAAAGAGGGACCCTCCTCCTGGGTTCCACAGTGTTGACCTGGTTCTCTGCTTTCACTGCCATCCCTTGAGGACTTGGAAGGACTTAAGTCTTTGTTTGAGTCTTAGTTATGTCTCTGATAAACAGTGTGACCCAGGACCAAGTCACTTATCCTTCTGAAGCCACACAGCTCTCATTGGTAAAGTAGATAAAAGACCCTCTCCTCTTCCATGATCTGCTGTGAAGAGTCCACAGTGGCTCATATGTACAGTACCTTCAAAAATTATATATCTATTCAAATATGATGACAGTTTCTCCATCTCTGCAGCATGGAACTGACCCTTTTAAGCCTTCCCTCTGCTTTGTGACCAGTGCTCCTGAGTATCAATGAGATAACGTTTTCCTGCTGGGAAGAGGACTGAGAGCAAAGGCTCTGTGTAGGAAGGTGGTCAGGAGCACGTGCAGAGGCAGCATCCTAGTTCAGATCCCACACTCTCCCCTGGCTCCCTGCAAAGCAGGGAAACAGGCCTCCCCTTGAGCTGGTACTTCTCATGGATTAATGACATCCTTTCCTCTATCAGCTTGTCTTCTTCCTCATCTTCCTCTGATGTGAGTTAAACCCTGGGCTTACTTTTCTCCCCTCCTCCCTCCATCTTTCTCTGTCTCTATTTTTTTTTTATAAGAATAGTGGTTTTTATTTTTTTATTGAGGTATAGTTGATTTACAATATTATATTAGTTTCAAGTGTACAATATGGTGATTCACAATTTTCATAGATTATACTCCATCTAAAGTTATTAGAAAATATTGGCTATATTCTCTGTGCTGTACAGCATATCCTTGTAGTTTATGTATTTCGTACATAGTAGTTTGTGCCTCTTAATCACCTTAATCTTGCCCCTCTCCCCCTCCCTTTCCCCACTGGTAACCACTAGTTTGTTCTCTATATCCGTCAGTCTGCTTCTTTCTTGTTATATTCACTAGTTGGTTGTATTTTTTAGATTCCACATATAAGTGATATCATACAGTATTTGTCTTTCTTTGACTAATTTTACTTAGAGTAATACCCTCCAAGTCCATCCATTCTTGTTGCAAATGGCACAATTTCATTTTATTTTATAGTGAGTGGTACTCCATTGTATATATATACACACCACATCTTCTTTATCCATTCATCTGTTGATGGACACTTAGGTTGCTTCCATGTCTTGGCAATCATAAATAATACTGATATGAACATTGGGGTGCATGTGTCTTTTCAAATTAGTGTTTTCATTTTCTTCAGAAAATTCCAGGAGTAGAATTGCTGGGTCATATGGTAACACTATTTTAGTTTTCTTGAGGAACCTCCATATTGTTTTCCATAGCGGCTGCACCAACTTACACTCCCACCAACAGTGTACGAGGGTTCCCTTTTCTCTACATCCTCACCAATATTCATTATCTGTGGTCTTTTTGATGATAGGCATTTTGATGGGTGTGAGGTGATATCTCATTGTGGTTTAGATTTGCATTTTTCTGCTGATTAGCTATATTGAACATCTTTTCATGTGCCTGTTGGCCAGTTGTATATCTTCTTTGGAAAAATGTCTACTCATGTTTTCTGCTCACTTTTAATTGGGCTTTTTGATATTGAGTTGTATGAGCTATCTATGTGTTTTGGATATTAACCCCTTATCGGTCATATCATTTGCAAATGTTTTCACCCATCCAGTAGGCTGTCTTTTTGTTTTGTCAGTGACTTCCTTTGCTGTGCAAAAGGTTTTATCTCTGTTTTGTCCTTCCTTCCTCCCTCCCTTCTTTCCTTCAGATATAATTGAGATATAGTTGACATACCGCAAGATTCACCTTCTTAAAATGTACAATTCAGTGGCTTTTATATATTCACCAAGTTGGGCAACCATTGCCACTATCTAATGGCATAATATTTCATCACCTCCAGAAGAACCCTCCTTCCTCAATCCCTGGTAACCACTAATCTACTTTATTTTTTAAATTTTTAATTGTGATATAATTCACATACCATAAAACCCACCCTTTAAAAGTATGTAATTCAGCAGTTTTTCACATACTCACAAAGTTGTACAACCATCACCACTATCTAATTCCAGAATATTTTCTTCACCACAAAAAGAAATCCTGTATCCATTAACATTCACTCCCCATTCATCCAACCCCTAGTTTTTGGCACCCACTCATCCATTTCCTATTTCTATGGATTTGCCTATTCTGGACATTTCATACAAATGACATCATTCAATGTGTGTCCTTTTGCATCCGGCTGCTTTCAGTTGGCATACTCTTTTTAACGTTCATTCATGTTGAGGCATGTATCAGTACATCATATCTTTTTATTGCTGAGTCCCTGAATAAAACGTAAACTCACAACTCTTATGTTGTACATTTTTCTTTAAGTAGACAAGTATGTATCAGTACATCATTTTTTTCATTGCTGAATGGTATTCCACTGCATGGATAAGACCACATTTTGTTTTAGCCGGTCAGCAGCTGTCACGCATTTGGGTTTTTTCACTTTTTGCCTATTGTGGATTATGCTACTGTGAACATTTGTGTGCAAGTTTTTGTGTGAGTTTGTTTTCACTTCCCTTAGGTATATACCTGGGAGAGGAATTGCTATATCAGATGGTAATTCATTGTTTCACATCTTGAAGTGCCAAAGTGTTATCCAAAGTGGCTGCACCATTTTGTACTCCCACCAACAATGTATGAGGGCTCTAATTACTCTACGTCCTCACCAACATTTTTTTATTGCCATCTTTTTTAAAGTCATCCTAGTGGGTGTGACGTGGATGTCTCATTGCAGTTTTGATTTGCATCCCTAATAACTAATGATGTTCAGCATCTTTTCATGTGCTTATTGCTATTCACATATCTTCTTTGGAGAAATATCTATTCAAATGATTTGCTTATTTTTTGGAGTATTTGTCTTTTATTGTTTTTTACATATCTTAGTAAATCTTATTTATTTATTTATATATTATGGTTATTAGATTCTTACCAGATATATACTTTGCAAATATTTTCTATAATGCTGTGGCTTTTCTTTTCATTTTGTTGATAGTGATCTTTAAACCTCAAACATGTTTAATTTTGATAAAGCCAAATTTGTCTATTTTTTCTTGGTGCCTGTGCTTCCAGTGACAAGCTTTTGGGTAGAATTTCTACAGGTAGAAAAGGGAGCTCATCAGGGACCAGGGAAAAGCTATTTCCATCACTGCAATTCTAACCAAGTGCTATTGAGCCCTCAGCCTTTAAGCCTTTGAAGTGATAGGTCTTGGGGGGGGGAAGATCCTTGCCCTCAAGAACATGCTATACATCTGGGAACCATAGGAACACCCTTAGAGAACAAGTTTTGGAACGCAGGACAGCATTGCATAGGTGCTGATTGTGCTTGTAGCAGGAAAGAGTCTGACAGGACTGAAGGTGGTCAGAGAAGGTATTTGCTGAGTCTTGAATTATCAAAGTACAGGGTGAGGGTGGGTATTAGTATTTATTAAGTACATACTAATTGCTAAGCACTGTGCTAGGCTCTTTACATCCTTGATCAAAGTCAATCCCCCCTGCCTATATGGCAGGAAAATAAACGATGAAATGATGGCTGGAGAAGGTTAAATATCCTTCCAGAAATCACAGATGTGGTAGGTGTTGGTACTGGATCTTACTGAAAGAACTTTCTATTATACTATGTCCCAATGCCCTTAGCATCTCTAGAGCCTAGGAGAGGTGGAAGGGAGCCAGCGCAGTGCAGAAACGAGTCTTCTCTTTGTTCACCCGAACGTTGAGTTTGTCCTTCTGCACCTGACATGTTGATATTCCTCTCATGTTGGAAAGTAAAAGGCCAGGGTGGTGCATGTAGCTGTGAGACAAATCCCTGTAATCAATTTTTTCTCTTCTGCCTGGAACATGGGCAATGTGCTTCCAGTGTCCCCTTGATTGTCCTCATCTTCTCTTTGTCAATACACTTCTGCGTGAGCAAGCGCCCGGCAAGGCACAGGGAGCCAGAGAATCATGGTGAGGATAGACTTAGCTTAGAGCATTAGAGGACAGTGAGGAGGGGACACCAGGATTAGGTGGAGTGAGAAAGGAGCAGGTAGAGGAAGGAGGAATGGGCTCACCGTTCACTATCCGACATTCACTGAATCCCCCGGTTCCAGTCTGACCCTTCACTCCTGCCTCCTGCTGTTCCTGGAGTCCAGAGGCTGGAGCTCTCTGATAAATGTCTCAGCGTTGGGCGGGCAGAGGCGGATGCCTGTTCTTCAGTGTGGGGTGTTGTGAGCAATGGGAATCTAACTGCTTCTTGCAACTTCCTTACTGATTTTCAACTCAAACCTCCTCCCACTTTGCAGTTCCTTGTGGCTCCAATTCCAGAGACTTTCTGGGTTCCACTGGGTCCATCGACTGCTTCTAATCCGCCCTCACCAGGCCTTGAGGTTTCACATCCCTGCTCTATCAAGCCATCTACCGGCCCACCCTCCCTCTTCTTTCTCCATGTATTATCGTTCAGTGTAACAAGTGCTTGTGTTTCCGCCAGGGTGAGGTGTGCACTCTGTCTCCCATTCTCCTTGTGGTGTTTGGATGGTTTCTGAGAGGAGAGGAGGGCAGAAATATCTTTCCTCTGTCATCTTGAAAGCTGGAAGGCTGCCTGAGAATTGTAAAGGCATTATTCCATTGACTCCCAGTGTCCAGTGCTGCTAACAGAAAGAACAACGCAGTTATTATTGTTTTGTAGTTGATCTGCGCCTCTGTCTAGGAGAGGGTAGTATCTATTCTTTATACTTGACCTACTGAAATGTCACAATGATGTGTCTAGGTGGGGTTTTAATTTGTTTTTCCTCCTCGACATTTGCTAGACTTTGTGTTTGAAGATTTATGTCTGACCTCAGGGGAGGAATATGTGCTTATGTTATTACTTTCATATTTCTTTGTTAAATTCTTCCCATTCATGTCATCTTTTTTTCCTTTTTTCCCCTGGAAAGTCTGTTGGTTAGTGTTGAACTCTGGGTTCATCACCCCTATCTTAAATAATTTCTTGGTCATTTTTTGTCTCTGTCTTTTTTCTCTGCTCTGAGAGATCTAAGGCACAGACAGGCAAGGGGGAGAGAGGAAGGTGTAGAACCCCAGCACAGGATGTGGAGAAGGAGGAGCAGCACATCACAAATGCTTCAGGGGAGTTAGGGAGAGAGGGGCTGGCAGTGTGGGGTCCCAGGGTCCTGAGCTTCTTGGCCTCTGTGGCCACATGAATCTCCAGGCCAGGCAGCCTCTGAGAATGGCAGCCAGCCCTGATGGGGTCTGACTGGCTAAAGTTCCAGGTCCTGTAACAAATGCTTTGAAGCTGGTGTTACTTATAACAAAAAAAATGGAAGCATGATGAACAGCAAGTCCCTCAAAATCAGTTGGTTACCTCCCAACCACCCCCAGCCCAAGCCAACAATCCAGAGGCTTCCCCAGGAGACTCAGTGACACAGCACTTTCAGGCTCAACAGAGGGAAACTTCATACCCTCTTCCTGCTCTCATCCCTGGGAGCCTCCACCCCTCTCTGGCTACATAGATCCTGCACAGATGAGGACCTCTACTGGGTGGACATTCAGGTTGGAAGTGACTCCATCTTGGCTGCAGTCCTCAGGGCTTGTTCCCAAGAGCACGTGAGGCCATTCTGTTACTTCTCTGGAGTATTTGGGAGTGTTTTCTCCATTGAACAAGCTCCACCTCCTCCAGAATCCTGACTGTTGAACAACAAGGGAGGGAGAGGTCCTCTCCCTTCCTTGGTCATTTTACTGATGTCACACAGTGGGACCCAACTTTTCTGTGATTTCTCTGCAACCTTTGACAGCACTGGCCTCACCTTGTCCTCAGTCTTGGCTCTCCCAGCCCCTGCCACTGAGAAGGTGGCCCCTTGTCCCCATTTCCCTGACCACCTACTGATCATGGATGTGTGCATATCAGCCTCTCCTCTGATGCACAGGGTCCCTGGTCCTATGAGCCCATCTCTTGCCCACAAGGAGCCACATCCACCTCCTTCTCAGGCTTCTCAATCTCCTTCAGGATCATGCACAAAATATTTATGCTTGGGCCCCTTCCAGATCTGCATGAGTTCCAGGTGATTGGGACTAAGAACAAGGAGACCAACACCACAAGGGATGATCACCCCAAGCTTTGCCCTCTGACCTGTCTATAACTAAGAGGAACAGGGTGCAGGCCAGAGAGGAGCCACACAGGAGCTGGGTGCCCTGCTGGCTCCACGAGCATGTGCACACTATGACCCACGTCACCATCTACCTGTGGTTCCTTCCTCGGGGACACACTCAGAGCCACAGGCACTTTCTTATTATCTCCTTCTCTCTGGGCCACAGCTGACCCAACATCCCAGAGAGCAGCTGGCCTGCTGGTATTTCCTTTGGTTATCTGAGAAGACTCTCCCAGCAACCTGCATGGCATGTAAGTCCAGGTCTGTGATTATAAATGGGATTGTTTTCTTAATTTCTCTTTCTGATAGTTCATTGTTAGTGTAAAGAAATGCAACAGATTTCTGTGTATCAATTTTGTATCCTGCAACTTTGCCAAATTCATTAATGAGTTCTAGTAGATTTTTGTGGCTTCTTTAGGATTTTCTGTATATAGTATCATGTTATGTAGAAACAGTGACAGTTTTACTACTTCCTTTCCAATTTGGTTGGATACCCTTTATTACCTTTCCTTGTCTGATTGCTGTGGCTAGGATTTTAATATATGTTGAATAAAAGTGGTGAGAGTGGGCATCCTTGTCTAGTTCCTGGTCTTAGAGGAAATGCTTTCAGCTTTTCATCATTCAGTATTATGTTAGTTGTGGGCTTTTCATATATGGCCTTTATTATGCTGAGGTATGTTCCCTGTATACTCAGTTTCTGGAGAATTTGTATCATAAATAGATAATGAATTTTATCAAAAGTTTTTCTGCATCTATTGAAATCATATGATTTTTATTTTTCAATTTGTTAATGTGGTGTATCACATTGATTGATTTGCAGTATTGAACCATACTTGCATCTCTGGGAGAAACCCCACTTGATCACAGTATATGATCCTTTTAATGTATTGTTGGATTTGATTTGCTAGTATTTTATGGAGGATTTTTGCATCTAAGTTCATCAGTGATATTGGCATATAATTTGCTTTTTTTGTGATATCTTCATCTGGTTTTGGTATGAGGGTGAGGCTGGCCTTGTAGAATGAGTTTGGAAGTGTTCCTTCCTCTACAATTTTTTAGAATAGTTTGAGAAGGATAGGTGTTAACTGTTCTCAAAATGTTTGGTAGAATACACCTCGGAAGCTGTCTGGTCTTAGACTTTTGTTTTTTGGGAATTTTTTTTATTACTGATTCAATTTCATTACTGGTAATTGGTCTGTTCATATTTTCTATTTCTTCTTGGTTCAGTCTTGTGAGATTGTACATTCCTGGGAATTTGTCCATTTCTTCTAGGTTGCTTATTTTATTGGTGTATAATTGTTCATAGTAATTTCTTTTGATCCTTTGTATTTCTGTGGTGTCAGTTGTAACTTCTCCTTTTTCATTTCTGATTTTATTGATCTGGGCCCTCTCTCTCTTTTTCTTGATGAGTCTGGCTAAAGGTTTATCAAATTTATCTTTTCAAAGAGCCAGCTCTTAATTTCATTGATCTTTTCTATATAAATTTCTATTTCACTTATTTCTGCTCTGATCTTTATGATTTCTTTCCTTCTACTAACTTTGGGTTTTGCTTGTTCTTCTTTTTATAGTTCCTTTAGGTGAAATATTAGATTGTTGCTTTGAGATTTTTGTTTCCTGTGGTGTGCTTGTGTTGCAATAAACTTCCTTTGGAACTGCTTTTGCTGAGCCCAATAAATTTGGATTGTTGTGTTGTTGTTTTAATTTGTCTTCAGGTATTTTTGGACTTCCTCTGATTTCTTCAGTGATCCATTGGTTGTTTATTAGCATATTCCTTAACCTCCATGTGTTTGTGTTTTTTGTGGTTTTTTTCCTTGTAGCTGATTTCTAGTTTATACCTTTATGGTTGGAAAAGGTGCTTGATAAGATTTCAATTTTCTTAAATTTACTGAGACTTGTTTTGTGGCCTGGCATGTTACCTATCCTGAAGAATGTTCCATGTACACTTGAATGTATATCCTGCTGTTTTTAGATGGATTGTTTTGATATATCTATTGATTCCAGCTGTTCTAAAATATCATTTAAAGCCAGTGTTTCCTTATTGATTTTCTGCCTAGGTGATCTCTCCATTGATTTAGGTAGGGTGTTAAAGTTCCCTACCGTTATTATGTTACTGCCAATCACTCCTTTTATGTCTGTTAATATTTGCTTTAGGTTTTTAGGTGATTCTATGTTGGGTGCATACCTGTTTAAAATTGTTATATTTTCTTCTTGGATTTATCCCTTGATCCTTATGTAGTGTCCTTCTTTGTCTCTTATAACAGTCTTTATTTTAAAGTCTATTTTGCCTAATATGAATATTGATACTTTGGCTTTCTTTTGATTTCCATTTGCATGGAATACCATTTTACATCCCCTCACTTTCAACCTGTGTGTGTCTTTAAATCTGAAGTGTTTCTCTTGTAGGCAGCATATATATGGGTCCTGTTTTTGTATCCATTCAGTCTTTTTTTTTTAATTTATTTAATTTATTTATTTATTTTTGGCTGTGTTGGGTCTTTGTTGCTGCATGCAGGCTTTCTCTAGTTGTGGCGAGCGGGGGCTACTCTTCGTTGCGGTGTGCAGGCTTCTCATTGCAGTGGCTTCTCTCATTGTGGAGCACGGGCTCTAGGCATGTGGGCTTCAGTAGTTGTGGCACGCGGGCTCAGTAGTTGTGACTCACGGGTTCTAGAGCACAGGCTCAGTAGTTGTGGCACACGAGCTTAGTTGCTCCGCGGCATGTGGGATCTTCCCGGACCAGGGATCGAACCCGTGTCCCCTGCATTGGCAGGCAGATTCTCAACCACTGCGCCACCAGGGAAGCCCCCACTCTGTCTTTTGATTGGAATATTTAGTCCATTTACATTTAAAGTAATTATTGATAGGTATGTACTTATTGCCATTTTGTTCATTTGGGGGAGTTGTTTTTGTAGACCTTTTTTGTTCCTTTCTTCTTTTGCTTTCTTCCCTTGTGATTTATTATTATTATTATTTTTTCTTTTGGCTGTGCCACACAGCATGTGGGATCTTAGCTCCCTGACCAGGGATCAAACCCATGCCCCCTGCAGTGGAAGCATGTAGTTTTAATCACTGGGCCACCAGGGAAGTCCTTTAATATCTATCTTTAATGTTATGTTTGGATTCCTTTCTTTTGTGTGTGTGTGTATATCTATTATGGATTTTTGGATTGTGGTTACCATGAGGTTTATATACAGCACTATATATCTATGGGTCCTAGGTTGGGTGGTTGTGGGGTGGGGTTCCCAAATTTATTGTCAGCCTGCTGGTGGACAGAGCTGGTTCCTATCATGGCTGGCTGTGGGGTCTGGGGTGTACCAAAGCTGGCATCAGACTGCTGGTAAGAGGGGCCAGATCCCAGGGTGGCTGGTTGAGGGGCCCAAAATGTCTTGGAGCTGGTGTAGGCCTGCTGGTGAGTGTGACGTGGGGGTCCCAGAGCTAGTGTCAGCCCACTGGTGGGCAGAGCTTGGTCTTAGGGTCTCTGGCTCTAGGGGTCCTGGAGTTGGTGTTGGCCTGCTGGTGGGTGGGTTCAGGTCCCAACAGATGGCTGCAGGGTCCTGGGAGTCTTGGGGCTGGTGCTCCTGGTGCAATAGTGGGCAGAGCCAGGTCCTGGGTCCTCTGGTGGACAGAGCTGGGTCTTTTGGCTTCTGGGAGCTCAGGGGCTCCAAAGGCAGCCAGCCTGCTGGTGGGTGGAGCCATGTACCCACCCAGCTAGCTGCTTGGCCTGAGTTGTCCCAGTACTGGTACCAACAGGCTGGTGGGGAGGGGGGCAGGGCCCAGTGTTTATTAACGAGAGGGAGGATTGCAAACTGATGCTTGCAAGCACCAGTGTCCTCTTGACAAAATGAGCTCCCCAGATTGGCTGCTGCCAGTGTCTGTATCTCTAGGGTGAGCTCCAATTGCTTCCTGTCTCTCCAAGAGGCTCTCTAAGGTGAGCACGTGGGTCTGACCCAGGCTCATTTCAAATGACTGCTTCTGCCCTGGGTCTCAGAGTGTGATATTTTGTGTGCACCTGTTAAGAGTGGATTTGCTATTTCCTACAGCCCTCTGGTTCTCCTGAAAGTAAGCCCCACTGGCCTTCAAAGCCAAACATGCTGGGGCCTCCTCTTCCTGGTGCAGGAGCCCCCAGGCTGGGGAGCCCAATGTGGAGCTCGGACCTCTTGCTCCTTGGGGAGAACCTCTGCAGCTGTAGTTATCCTCCTCTTTGTAGGTTGCCTACCAGGAGGTATGGCTCTTGACTAAACCACATCTCTGCCCCTCCTATCCATCTTGTGTGGTTCCCTCTTTATGTCTTTATTTATTTTGGGGGGGGGGATTTTTTTTTTATTCAAAGAGAAAGTCACAAAAATTATAATCATCCTCATCAGTTCACTCAGTCCCATGTAATTAATTTTTTTTTCATCTTGATCTTTTGTTAGCACTTTTATGAATTCATCAGTTTTCCATTAGAGTTCTGAAAATGCTTATTCATTCAGTTCAGCAGTATACTCAGTTACCAGAAACCTGTACTTGTCAGAGTCTTTTCCATGAATTCCTTGAAGATGACACACTTTTATAGGAACATTTTTGCAAAAGCATCAGAGTACACACAGGAGTGTCTGTAAATGACAAAAGACTTAAAAATGACCACAGTTAAAGATTTGATGAAAGTTGATAATAATGCAATTGACAAGGAAATTTAGTTATTTCTGAAATATACATTTTAAAGTAATAACTAGAATTATGACTTATAACATTATACCAGAACATATAAAATTTTTAGAAATTTCATGTAATGTCTGAAACATTTATATTAACATATTTCCATACAAAAAACCCAAAGAAAGTTTAGTATAAGTTATTTCTTTGTTTGTTTCTTTATACTGCAGGTTCTTATTAGTCATCAATTTCATACACATCAGTGTATACATGTCAATCCCAATCGCCCAATTCAGCACACCACCATCCCCACCCCACCGCGGTTTTCCCCCCTTGGTGTCCATAGGTTTCTTCTCTACATCTGTGTCTCAACTTCTGCCCTGCAAACCGGTTCATCTGGACCATTTTTCTAGGTTCCACATATATGCGTTAATATACGATATTTGTTTTTCTCTTTCTGACTTACTTCACTCTGTATGACAGTCTCTAGATCCATCCACGTCTCAACAAATGACTCAATTTCGTTCCTTTTTATGGCTGAGTAATATTCCATTGTATATATGTACCACATCTTCTTTATCCATTCGTCTGTCGATGGGCATTTAGCTTGCTTCCATGACCTGGCTATTGTAAATAGTGCTGCAGTGAACATTGGGGTGCATGTGTCTTTTTGCATTATGGTTTTCTCTGGGTATATGCCCAGTGGTGAGATTGCTGGGTCATATGGTAATTCTATTTTTAGTTTTATAAGGAACCTCCGTACTGTTCTCCATAGTGGCTGTATCAATTTACATTCCCAGCAACAGTGCAAGAGGGCTCCCTCTTCTCCACACCCTCTCCAGCATTAGTTGTTTGTAGATTTTCTGATGATGCCCATTCTAACTGGTGTGAGGTGATACCTCATTGTAGTTTTGATTTGCATTTCTCTAACAATTAGTGATGTTGACCAGCTTTTCATGTGCTTCTTGGCCATCTGTATGTCTTCTTTGGAGAAATGTCTATTTAGGTCTTCTGCCCATTTTTGGATTGGGTTGTTTGTTTCTTTAATATTGAGCTGCACGAACTGTTTATATATTTTGGAGATTAACCCTTTTTCCGTTGATTTGTTTGCAAATAATTTCTCCCATTCTGAGGGTTGTCTTTTCGTCTTGTTTATGGTTTCCTTTGCTGTGCAAAAGCTTTGAAGTTTCATTAGGTCCCATTTGTTTATTTTTGTTTTTATTTCCATTACTCTAGGAGGTGGGTCAAAAAAGATCTTGCTGTGACTTATGTCATAGAGTGTTCTTCCTATGTTTTCCTCTAAGAGTTTTATAGTGTCCAGTCTTACATTTAGGTCTCGAATCCATTTTGAGTTTATTTTTGTGTATGGTGTTAGGGAGTGTTCTAATTTCACTCTTTTACATGTAGCTGTCCAGTTTTCCCAGCACCACTTATTGAAGAGACTGTCTTTTCTCCATTGTATATCTTTGCCTCCTTTGTCATAGATTAGTTGACCATAGGTGCGTGGGTTTATCTCTGGGCTTTCTATCTTGTTCCATTGATCTATGTTTCTGTTTTTGTGCCAGTACAATATTGTCTTGATTACTGTAGCTTTGTAGTATAGTCTGAAGTCAGGGAGTCTGATTCCTCCAGCTCCGTTTTTTTTCCCTTCAAAACTGCTTTGGCTATTCGGGGTCTTTTTTGTCTCCATACAAATTTTAAGATGATTTGTTCTAGTTCCGTAAAAAATGCCATTCCAAGAACATGGTATAGCTCTCCATCTGTTGGTATCATCTTTAATTTCTTTCATCAGTGTCTTATAGTTTTCTGCATACAGGTCTTTTGTCTCCCTAGGTAGGTTTATTCCTAGGTATTTTATTCTTTTTGTTGCAATGGTAAATGGGAGTGTTTCCTTAATTTCTCTTTCAGATTTTTCATCATTAGTGTATAGGAATGCAAGAGATTTCTGTGCATTAATTTTGTATCCTGCAACTTTACTAAATTCATTGATTAGCTCTCATAGTTTTCTGGTGGCACCTTTAGATTTCTCTATGTATAGTATCATGTCATCTGCAAACAGTGACAGTTTTACTTCTTTTCCAATTTGTATTCCTTTTATTTCTTTTTCTTCTCTGATTGCCGTGGCTAGGACTTCCAAAATTATGTTGAATAATAGTGGTGAGAGTGGACATCCTTGTCTTGTTCCTGATTTTAGAGGAAATGCTTTCAGTTTTTCACCATTGAGAATGATGTTTGCTGTGGGTTTGTCATATACGGCCTTTATTATGTTGAGGTAGGTTCCCTCTATGCCCACTTTCTGGAGAGTTTTTATCATAAATGGGTGTTGAATTTTGTCAAAAGATTTTTCTGCATCCATTGAGATGATCATATGGTTTTTATTCTTCAATGTATTAATGTGGTGTATCACATTGATTGATTTGCATATATTGAAGAATCCTTGCATCCCTGGGATAAATCCCACTTGATCGTGGTGTATGATCCTTTTAATGTGTTGTTGGATTCTGTTTGCTAGTATTTTGCTGAGGATTTTTGCATCTATATTCATGAGTGATATTGGTGTGTAATTTTCTTTTTTTGTACTATCTTTGTCTGGTTTTGGTATCAGGGTGATGGTGGCCTCATAGAATGAGTTTGGGAGTGTTCCTTCCTCTGCAATATTTTGGAAGAGTTTGAGAAGGATGTGTGTTACCTCTTCGCTAAATGTTTGATAGAATTCACCTGTGAAGCCATCTGGTCCTGGACTTTTGTTTGTTGGAAGATTTTTAATCACAGTTTCAATTTCATTCCTTGTGATTGGTGTGTTCATATTTTGTTTCTTCCTGGTTCAGTCTTGGAAGGTTATACGTTTCGAAGAATTTGTCCATTTCTTCCCATTGTCCATTTTATTGAAATAGAGTTGCTTGTAGTAGTCTCTTACGATGCTTTGTATTTCTGCTGTGTCTGTTGTCACTTCTCCTTTTTCATGTCTAATTTTATTGATTTGAGTCCTCTTCCTCTTTTTCTTGATGAGTCTGGCTAATGGTTTATCAATTTTGTTTATCTTCTCAAAGAACCAGCTTTTAGTTTTATTGATCTTTGCTAATGTTTTCTTTGATTCTATTTCATTTATTTCTGCTCTAATCTTTATGATTTCTTTCCTTCTGCTAACTTTGGGTTTTGTTTGTTCTTTCTCTAGTTCATTTAGGTGTAAAGTTAGATTCTTTACTTGAGATTTTTCTTGTTTCTTGAGGTAGGCTTGTATAGCTATAAACTTCCCTCTTAGAACTGCTTTTGCTGCATCCCATAGGTTTTGGATTGTCGTGTTTTCATTGTCATTTGTCTCTAGGTATTTTTTTTATTTCCTCTTTGATTTCTTCAGTGCTCTCTTGGTTGTTTAGTAACGTATTGTTTATCCTCCATGTGTTTGTGTTTTTTACGTTTTTTCCCCTATAATTCATTTCTAATCTCATAGCATTGTGGTCAGAAAAGATGCTTGACATGATTTTAATTTTCTTAAATTTACTGAGGCTTGATTAGTGACCCAAGATGTGATCTATCCTGGAGAATGTTCCGTGCACACTTAAGAAGAAAGTGTAATCTACTGTTTTTGGATGGAATGTCCTATAAATATCAATTAAATCTATCTGGTCTATTGTGTCATTTAAAGCTTCTGTTTCCTTATTTATTTTCATTTTGGATGATCTGTCCATTGGTGTAAGTGAGGTGTTAAACTCCCCCACTATTACTGTGTTACTGTCGATTTCCTCTTTTATAGCTGTTAGCAGTTACCTTATGTATTGAGGTGCTCCTATGTTGGGTGTATATATATTTATAATTGTTGTATCTTCTTCTTGGATTGATCCCTTGATCATTATGTAGTGTCCTTCCTTGTCTCTTGTAACATTCTTTATTTTAAAATCTATTTTATCTGATATGAGTATTGCTACTCCAGCTTTCTTTTGATTTCCATTTGCATGGAATATCTTTTTCCATCCCCTCACTTTCAGTCTGAATGTGTCCCTAGGTCTGAAGTGGGTCTCTTGTAGACAGCATATATATGGGTCTTGTTTTTGTATCCATTCAGCGAGCCTGCGTCTTCTTGTTGGAGCATTTAATCCATTCATGTTTAAGGTAATTGTTGATATGTATGTTCCTGTGACCATTTTCTTAATTGTTTTGGGTTTGTTTTTGTAAGTCCCTTTCTTCTCTTGTGTTTCCCACTTAGAGAAGTTCCTTTAGCATTTGTTGTAGAGCTGGTTTCCTGGTGCTGAATTCTCTTAGCTTTTGCTTGTTTGTAAAGCTTTTGTTTTCTCCATCGAATCTGAATGAGATCCTTGCTGGGTAGAGTAATCTTGGTTGTCAGTTCTTCCCTTTCATCACTTTAAGTATATTATGCCACTCTCTTCTGGCTTGTAGAGTTTCTGCTGAGAAATCAGCAGTTAACCTTATGGGAGTTCCCTTGTATGTTATTTTTCGTTCTTCTCTTGCTGCTTTCAATAACTTTTCTTTGTCTTTAATTTTTGCCAATTTGATTACTATGTGTCTCGGCATGTTTCTCCTTGGGTTTATCCTGTATGGGACTCTCTGCACTTCCTGGACTTGGGTGGCTATTTCCTTTCCCACGTTAGGTAAGTCTTCGACTATAATCTCTTCAAATATTTTCTCGGGTCCTTTCTCTCTCTCTTCTCATTCTGGGACCCCTATAATGCGAATGTTGTTGCGTTTCATGTTGTCCCAGAGGTCTCTTAGGCTGTCTTCATTTCTTTTCAATCTTTTTTCTTTCTTCTGTTCCACAGCAGTGAATTCCACTATTCTGTCTTCCAGGTCACTTATCCGTTCTTCTGCCTCAGTTATTCTGCTATTGATTCCTTCTACTGTAGTTTTCATTTCAGTTATTGTATTGCTCATCTCTTTTTGTTTGTTCTTTAATTCTTCTAGGTCTTTGTTAAACATTTCTTGCATCATTTTGATCTTTGCCTCCATTTTTTCCCCGAGGTCCTGGATCATCTTCACTATCATTATTCTGAATTCTTTTTATGGAAGGTTGCCTATCTCCACTTCATTTGGTTATTTTTCTGGGGTTTTATCTTGTTCCTTCATCTGGTACATTGCCCTCTGCCTTTTCATCTTGTCTGTGTTTCTGTGAATGTGGTTTTTGTTCCACAGGCTGCAGGATTGTAGTTCTTCTTGCTTCTGCTGTCTGCCCTCTGGTGGATGAGGCTATCTAAGAGGCTTGTGTAAGTTTCCTGATGGGAGGGACTGGTGGTGGGTAGAGCTGACTGTTGCTCTGGTGGGCAGAGCTCAGTAAAACTCTAATCTACTTGACTGTTGATGGGTGCGGCTGGGTTCCCTCCCTGTTGGTTGTTTGGCCTGAGGCAACCCAACACTTGAGCCTACCTTGGCTCTTTGGTGGGGCTAATGACAGACTCTGGGAGGGCTCACGCCAAGGAGTACTTCCCAGAACTTCTGCTGCCAGTGTCCTTGTCCCCATGGTGAGCCACAGCCCCCCCCCCACGCCTCTGCAGGAGACCCTCCAACACTAGCAGGTAGGTCTGGTTCAGTCTCCCCTGGGGTCACTGCTCCTTCCCCTGGGTCCTGATGCACACACAACTTTGTGTGTGCCATCCAGGAGTGGAGTCTCTGTTTTCCCCAGTCCTGTCAAAGTCCTGCAATCAATTCCCACTAGGCTTCAAAGTCTGATTCTCTAGGAATTCCTCCTCCTGTTGCTGGACCCCCCAGGTTGGGAAGCCTGACGTGGGGCTCAGAACCTTCACTCCAGTGGGTGGACTTCTGTGATATAAGTGTTCTTCATTCTGTGAGTCACCCACCCACCAGTTCTGAGATTTGATTTTACTGTGATTGCGCCCCTCCTACCATCTCATTTTGGCTTCTCCTTTGTCTTTGGATGTGGGGTGTCTTTTTTGGTGAGTTCCAGTGTCTTCCTGTTGATGATTGTCCAGCAGCTAGTTGTGATTCTGGTGTTCTCGCAAGAGGGAGTGAGAGCACATCCTTCTACTCCACCATCTTGGTTCCTCTCTTCCCTCTTTATGTCTCTAGTTGTAGATTTTTTCTGCTAGTCTTCAGGTCTTTCTCATCAATAGTTGCTCTGTAAATGGTTGTAATTTTGGTATGCCCATGGGATAAGGTGAGTTCAGGTTCTGTACTCTACCACCTTGGCCACTCCCTTATCTAAATTCTTTTAGGCAGTTAAGGGGGAGTTAAAAAGCCCTTCCTGAGTCTTTTGGGCCTGATTGTCTTCAGCTTAAATATATTCACATGTCAAAGTGGCATATTTGGGAGTGGCATATTCTGCTCCCCTTCACTCCCACCTTTGAAACTTCCCCTAGAAGTTTCACATTCCAGAAGTAGAGTTGGTAGATTGCTCCATCACTGAACCAGTCTCTTAATCCTGATAATAGGTCAGTGCAGTTAAACAATCGTGCCTCATATCAGGAGGCAGTGATGCAGGTAGGCTCCCAAAGTTAGGCCCAGTCTGAGTCTTGAGGGCAGCCATTCAAAGATTTCTAATTGTTGGGCTCAAAGCATCTTCAGATGAATTGAAAGCAGGCAGTGGCAATCTGACAGTTTTCATGATTTGCAGTTTGAAAGTCTCTGGTGATATTTCTGAGAGGCCCATAGAGCAACACACACAAAGATTATCCATACATGAGCTGGTGTGATTTCTCTGAGGTTTATATCAGGTTGTCCAACTTTTGCTTACTTGGCTTCAGAAAAAGAACAGTTTTAGTTCTCAAGGATTCCAAATCAGAAGGGTGCGAAAAAATTGGAAACGTTAGTTTGGAGAGTTGGAGCCAAATATTGGAGAAAACTAGAAGAATTCAGAATCTAGTCCACTTTACAAGTAGAAAACAAAACCTCAATGAAAATTAACAGCACTAGAATTAGATACCCCAAAGGTGTATTGTTGAAACATAATTTTTCTCTCATTAGCACCCCCATTTCTATTGAAGATAATTTGCAAACAAATTAGTCTTATTGTGTTTAAGTCTAGTTTCAGTAAACTGGGCCTAATTATTTACATAAGTGTAGCAAGAATAGTGATTGACCACATAAGCTCTTTTAATCTGCTTTATTGGAACTTTTCATAAGGAATCTCAGAATGGACTTTTAAAAACCTATCAAGGCTAGGAAGCCAAGCCAAGAACTTGACACCAGGCTTCATCTGCACAATACCTGTAGATTTGGGTGAATTTGTCTCTTCTCAAGGTCCCCCAAATATCCTGAGTTTCCTGCACTTGCCAGGAAATGACCTTCCTTATTCATGTGGTAAGGCTATGGGTAACCCTGTAAGCAATGTAATAGGGCAATTTTTCTGAGGGGCTTTATTGGCTCCATGAAGTCAACTTTAGTTCCTTAAAGCTATCTGGTCATATCTGATTCTATTCATATTGTCAAATAAGACATTCCAGCCAAAGCCTTTGTAATAGAACCAAGTTTTCCAATTGCATCCTTCTACAAGAACAGATTCTTATTGAATTTACACAAATAACTAAATTGCCATGAAAATAAGAATACTCACTGATGGTTTCTTAATTCTGAAGGGATCATGTAAGGAGAAAAAGTAACTATTTCATCTTTGTTCACAAAGGTATACTTTACCAAGTTGCTGTAAGTCATAGATAGCTTAAGAAAAAAGATTTTCTTAATCTGGAAAAACAAAACGTTAAGGAACCAGCAATGTTTCAAACAAAGTCATTAAAAAATTATAATAATCCTCATCAGTTCATTCAGTTCCATAAAACTAATTCTTGTTGATACTGATTGATCTTTTGTTAGCACTTTTATGAAGCCATCAGTTTCCCTGTTAGAGTTCTGCAAATTCTTACCCATTTTCGTGATATTATCTTAAAGTGATCAGAAACCTGTATTCTAGAGTACTTGTCAGAGTCCTCTCCATGAATCTCTCTGAAGATGAAACATATTTGCAAAAGCATGAGAGTAAAACAATAACTCTTTATAAAATACAAAGACTTAAAAATGGCCATGGTTAAAAATCTGATGAGAGTTCATTGAAGTTCTATTGACAAGGAAATTTAGTTATTTCTGTGACATACAACATTTTAAGGTAATAACTAGAATTATGGCTATTTACATCATTACATCAGGATATATATTAATAATATATATCCATACAAATGTAACTTAAGAAGGTTTAGCATCACTTACTTGCCCATGGAATTTAATATATCAAATAAGCTTAACTAGAGTAACATCTCTTTTTTTTTAAAATAAGAGAACAAATTTTTAAAAAATAAGAACAAATTTTCCAGGAGCCCTATGGAGAAATACTAAAGTTACTTGCAGATCAGAAAGACTTCATTTAGAATTTGATTTTGGAAATTGTTTCAAAAATATCAAAATGTTTTGGACATTTGACTAAAAATGACCACAGATCATTATGAAACAATACTTAATTATCCATTTTAAAGTGACAATAAGAGATTTCAAAGGCAAATACAGAAAGTTACATACTTCTGAATAAAACTTAGCTATTTTAATATCAAAGACTTCGTTTATTTAAGTAATCGAAGACCTAGTGCTAAAGATAACATGAAGCACCACAGGAAATTATTTTGATAAAACAAAATCTTTGCTTCTAGGCAGATTACTTAAAAAGTAAAGAAAAACCTTATTTTAAATTTCTTTTAAGAGCAGACCAATAATCAAAAAAACCTGTCCTTTTAGTGGAAGAAAATTCAGTTTTACATGAGTACACTATTGGTATTAAAGCTTAATTTTACAACCCTTATAAAAACAGTTCAATTTTTAGCCAACTTGATCACAAAAGATTTCTTCTTCCTCTCTCTCTTTTTAACTTTCTATGTCCATAGTGTGTCCTTCATTTCCTTCCTTCCCATTCTGAAATAACCAGATTTAATTTAGGACAAGTTCACTTTAATTTCCCTCAATAAAAATGCATCTCCATACCTTGTACCTTTTCTAAACAAACAAAAAATAAAGCCACATTCAACTTTCCTTGCATACAGAGTTGCTTCCCTTATTATTTGTAGTACCTAAAAGTTACACATGTTAGAATTCTTGACCCTTAGAAAACTTAATTCCTAATGAAAACTAAATAAGCAATTATGAACTGTCTGTTAGAAAAGCATCTTTAGATTGGCAAATTTATGAATACATTTTATAATTTCTAGAAACACATGCTTTCTTATAGTTTTTCAGTGTGGCATGAAACATGTAGAAGCCAATAGATCCAAATATTTTCAGTTCCTCTGTAAAAGGAAATCAAAAGTGGGTAAATCTATTTTCAGTAATTAATGTTTCAGTATTTTATCTTATTTAGAATTGATCTAGATATTCAGTGAATTTTTATCATTTAACTTAACTTAGCAAACTCTAAGTATGTAAGTTACCAAAAACATTTGGGAAACTATGTAAGTACACGTACCATAAAACATAATTATTGTGGGAAAAAGTTCACCTAAAAACTCTTATCCCATTTACACCTATCTAAATCACTTGCTCCCAACAATTATGTTTAGATTACCCATGACAAATTCATGAGACAAAGTCAACCATCACCCCAAGCTATTTTTCTTGCTGACAATTTTTGTAACTGATAATGTGAACTTATTTTACTAAAAAGCAAGGTAAAATCAAAGCATTATATTCAATATTGATAACTCAAGACATGTTCACATCTTCAACTAGCTTTTATTTACCAAGGATTGTCCCAGATCATGTAAACTTGAAAAACATTTGGGTTAAGTTTCTATACTTCTGAGAGTATACTTAATTTATGTAGCACTTGTTTCTTTTTAAGTCAATTAAATGGAGTTCTTTACAAATTAATTTTAGCAATACCATTCAGAGGTAGAAAATACAACACATCTGCAATAGAGAGAGACAGATACATAGATATATAGAGAGATAGGGAGATAGATATAGACACATAAAGATGTAGACAGATACAGAAACCTTATCGTTTTCATTTTTAAAATTTAGCCATGAGATGGTTATAATAATATAAAACTCACTAGTTTATAAAACAACAGTTTGAATAAGTTAGGTTTACCTGACTAGATTTGGGGCATGGTAGTTTATAGCAATTTGTATTTTTTAAAAGTCTCTCCCCTCCACCCCTCTTCTTCTCTGATGAGTATGGGTTGTATTTTAGTTGTTTCCTGGGGTGTTTACATTTTAAAGACATGGTGAGATTTACATTTCAAAGGACAGAAAAAGAATGAAAGTTTTCTCCCAGGAGTTTTGAGGTATATTTCTCTATTATCAGAAGTTTAGGATAATTACTGTTTAAATTTTTCCTTCATTTTAGAACAATTCTGTTCCAATGTCTTGATATTTTATAATATCTACAAGCATTTTGAGATGAATAGGGGAGGTTTGGGGGATAGTAACTTTTTCTAGAGCTACATTTCTGATTTTGCAAAGAAGTGTAAGATAAGGACAGTTACTTTTCATTTCTCAAATAATTGGGTTGCAGCCTAAATGATATCAAGGGGCTGATCCTCCCATCCAACTACATTATCTTCAATTTATTTCTTTATGTCAGGGAGACTGTCAACTAAGATGGAAATCAAAAGTTTTATATGTTCTGGATTTAGAGCTGTTTGTCTGGAATGTTTTAGTAAATCATTTCACAAAGACTTGAAGGCAGTGTGCCTTTTGTTAAGTCTGTATAAAGCATTTTAACAAAGGCATTCTTTCTGAGTTCACAATTCAAACTTGAGCCAATTCACCTTAGGGGAAAAAAGCCTCAACTATTGCTTCTGTCAGGCCCTGAGTATTAGCCTTCAGCTGATCATTTGTAGGCAGGCCTAGAAGAAATTCTGGTCATCTGTATCCTCTGTGTGGTGTGGGCTTTCCTCAGGAAGCTGTCTTGCTTGTCTGTTAACTACACTGTAATCATGAGTAGGAAGAACACCCAGTAGCAGCTAATCAAGGTCCCTGTGATCAAGGTTGTGAATGGCCACTGATCTTTCTAGGTTTCTCTCTGAATTTGGTAGGATCTTCTGAAAGTGGAGGTAAAGGGGCATTAAAATTTTAAAAATCTGCTGCTGTCCAGGGAACATGAATTCTTTGGGTAGGAAGGCCTTAAGTTGGCAGAGCCTGCTTACACAGCCCTGGAAAGTGGAGGAGTTATAGGGACAACAAAGTAAGCCCTACCGCCCATCTTGGGTGCTTCTGCTAAATTAAATTCTTGAATTTTAGTATTTACATGAGTAACCTGTATACCCCAGGCCTGGAGATTAGGCCAGAGCACTCTCATAAATCTTGTAAAGAAAGGGAAGTCAAAATAGGCAGCTGGGTGTTTGTTTGAGGGATTTTCTGTGGAAGGAGGGGGAATTTGGGAGTTAAGGGATTTTGCTGAGGTGATGGGGCTGGACTTCAAGAAGAGGAATTTAGTTTTTGGTTCTAAGTCTAATTTCTTTTCCTTCATCTTATTAAGGGAGTCTCTAAGGCTAGCCAATATATTCCTTTGTGTCTTTTAAAAATTTGGTCTTTCCATAGGTACCAAATAAGAAAAGTTTTTAGAATGAGGAGAGCTAAAAAAATATTATTTTATTCCAATATAGCCAATTCAAAGTATCCATGGGAATTACCTGGTGGTCCAGCAGTTAGGACTCGGCGCTTTCACTGCCAGGGCCCACATTCAATCCTGTTGGGGAACCAAGATCCTGCAAGATGTGTGGCGCAGCCAAAAAAGTAGAACACAAAGCATCTATGATCTGGCCATTGACAAGTAGGATCTTACATTAATCTCAATAGTGACTCAAACCAATAAGCCATTTTTATGGCTTAAACAAAGATGCAAAAGGTGTCACAAAGGAGGTAAGATGCAGCAATTGTCCCAGAGGAGGGTACAAATAGATCCCACATACCACAACTAAGAGTTCGCATGCCGCAACTAAAGATCCTGCAACTAAAAAAGATCCCGCATGCACAATGAAGATCAAAGATCCTGCATGCTGTAACTAAGACCTGGCGCAGCCAAATAAATATTTTGAAAAGTAAATCAAATAAAAAATAAAGACTGTTACAAGAGACAAAGAAGGACACTACATAATGATCAAGGGATCAACCCAAGAAATTGATATAACAATTGTGAATATATATGCACCCAACACAGGAGCACCTAAATACATAAGGCAAATATTAACAAACATAAAAGGAGAAATTGACAGTAACACAATAACAGTAGTGTAATTTATCACCCCCTCTACATCAATGGACAGATCATACAGAAAATCAATAAGGAAACAACACATTAGACGAGATGAACTTAATTGATATATATAGAGCATTCCATCTGAAAGCAGAATACACATTCTTTTCAAGTGCACATGGAATAACCTCCAGGATAGAGCATATGCTAGGCCACAAAACAAGCCTCAGTAAATTTAAGAAAACTGAAATGATATCAAGCATCTTTTCTCACCACAACACTGTGAGGTTAGAAATAAACTACAAGGAAAAAAAACCCACAAACGTGGGGGCTAAACAATATGTTATATATCACTGAGGAAATCAAAGAAGAAATCAAAAACTAACTAGGGACAAATGAAAATCAAAACATCACAATCCAAAATCTATGGGATGCAGCAAAAGCAGTTCTAAGAGGGAAGATTATAGTCATACAGCTTACCTCAGGAAACAAAAATCACAAACAACCCAACCTTACACCTAAAGGAACTAGAAAAAGAAGAACAAACAAAACCCAAAGTTAGTGGAAGAAAAGAAATCATAACTAACACAGCAGAAATAAATGGCTTTTACAAATGGAAAATATCAAACAAAAGCTGGTTCTTTGAAAAGGTAAACAAAATTGATAAACTTTTAGCCAGACTCATAAAGCAAAGGGAGAAGGCCCAAATCAATAAAATCAGAAATTATAAAGGAGAAGTTAAAACCAACACCATGGAAATGCAAATGATCATAATGGACTACTACAAACAACCATATGCCAATAAAATGGACAACTTAGAAGAAATGAACAAATTTTTAGAAAAGTACAATTTCCCAATAATGAACCAGGAAGAAATAGAAAATATGAACAGACCAATTACCAGTAATGAAATTGAATCAGTAATTTAAAAACTCCCAACAAACAAAAGTCCAGGACCAGATGCCTTCGCAGCTGAATTCTACCAAACATTTAGAGAAGAGTTAACACATATCCTTCTCAAACTATTCCAAGAACTGCAGAGGAAGAAATACTTCCAAATTTGTTCTATGAGGCCACCATCACCCTGATACCAAAACCAGACAAAAATATCACACACACACACAAAAAGGAAATTACAGGCCAATATCTCTGATGAACATAGATGCAAATATCCTCCATGAGATAGCAAACCAAACCCAACAATACACTAAAAGAATCATACACCATGATCAAGTGGGGTTTATCTGAGGAATGTAAGGATTTTTCAATATCTGCAAATTAATCAATGTGATACACCACATTCAAAAATTGAAAAATAAAAACCATATGATCATATCAATAGATGCAGAAAAAGCTTTTGACAAAATCCTACATCTATTTACAATAAAAACTCTCCAGAAAGTGGGTATAGAGGGAACACACCTCACCATAATGAAGGCTATGTATGAAAAGCCCACAACTAACATAATACTCAATGACAAAAAGATGAAAGCAAAGATGTCCACTCTCACCTTTTATTCAATACATATTAGAATCCTAGTCACATAAATCATACCAGAAACGGTAATAAAGGGTACCCAAGTTGGCGAGGATGTAGAAAAACTGTCACAGTTTCTAGATGACATGGTATCATGCACAGAAAATTCTAAAGAAGACACAAAACTCTACTAGAACTCCTTAATGAATTTGGTAAAGTTTCAGCATACAAAATTAATATACAAATTAATTAAAATCTGTTGTATTTCTGTACACTAACAATGAACTATCACAAAGAGAAATTAAGGAAATAATCCCATTTACTATCACATCAAAAAGAATAAAATACCTAGGGATACATCTACCCAAGGATGTAAAAGACCTGTAGTCAGAGCACTTGTAAGACACTAACAAAAGAAGTTGAAGACAACACAAACAGATGGAGAGATATACTGTGTTCTCAAATTCGAAGAATCAATATTGTCAAAATGACTGTACCACCTGAGGCAATCTACAGATTCAATGCAATCCCCATCAAATTACCAATGACATTTTTCACAGAACTAAACAATTTTAAAATTTGTATGGAAACACAAAAGACCCCAATTAGCTAAAACAGTCTTGATAAAGAAGAACAGAGCTGAAGAATCACAGTTCCAGACTTCAGACTACAAAACTACAGTAATCAAAACAGTATGGTACTGGCTCAAAAAACAGACCCATATATCAATGAAACAGGATAGAGAGCTCAGAAATAAACCCACACACTTATGGTAATTAATCTATGACAAAGGAAACAAGAATAAACAATGGAGAAAAGCAGTCTCTTCAATAAGTGGTGTTGAGAAAATTGGAGAGCTGCATGTAAATGATGTAATTAGAACATTCTCCAACACCACATACAAAAATAAACTCAAAATGGATTAAAGACCTAAATGTAAGACCAGAAACCATAAAACTCTTATAAGAGAACATAGGCAGAACAATCATTGACATAAATTGTAGCAATATTTTTGGATCTGTCTCTTCAAGGAGGGGAAATAAAAGCAAAAAGAAACAAATGGAACTAATTGAAAGTTTTTGTATGGCAAATGAAACCATTGACAAAACAATAATAAAAGCTACTAAATTATGGAAAAGTTTTCAAATGATATGACAATTAAGGGGTTAAAATTCAACATATATAAACAGCTCATATGTCAACATTTTTTTTTAAAGTTTAAAAAATGGGCAGAAGAACTGAATAGATATTTTTCGAAAGAGGAAATTCAGATGGCCAACAGGCACATGAAAAGATACTCAATATCACTAATCACCAGGGAAATGGAAATCAAAATCACAATGAGATATCATCTCACACCTGTCAGAATGGCTATCATCAAAAAGAATACAAATAACATTTTTTTCTGGTTCAAGATGGTGGAGTAGAAGGATGTGTGCTCACTCCCTCTTGCAAGAGCACCACAATCACAGCTAACTGCTGAACAATCATCGACAGAAAGGAACTGGAATTAACCAAAAAAGATACCCCACATCCAAAGACAAAGGAGAAGCCACAATGAGACGGTAGGAGGGGTGCAATCATAATAAAATCAATTCCCATAACTGCTGGGTGGGGGACTCACAAACGAGAACACTTATACCACAGAAGTCCACCCACTGGAGTGAAGGTTCTGAGCTTCACATCAGGCTTCCCAACCTGGGGTCCGGCAATGGGAGGAGGAATTCCTAGAGAATCAGCCTTTGAAAGCTACTGGGATTTGATTGCAGGACTTTGACAAGACTGGGGGAAAGAGAGACTGCACTCTTGGAGGGCACACACAAAGTAGTGTGCGCATTGGGACCCTTTGACAAGACTGGGGGAAAGAGAGACTGCACTCTTGGAGGGCACACACAAAGTAGTGTGCGCATTGGGACCCAGGGAAAGGAGCAGTGACCCCATAGGAGACTGAACTAGACATACCTGCTAGTGTTCAGGGTCTCCTGCAGAGGCAGGAGTGGCTGTGGCTCACCATGAGGACAAGGACACTGGCAGCAGAAGTTCTGGGAAGTACTCCTGGGTGTGAGCCCTCCCAGAGTCTGCCAGTAGCCCCACCAAAGAGCTGGGTAGGCTCCAATGTTGGGTCACCTCAGGCTAAACAATCAACAGGGAGGGGACCCAGCCCCACCCAGCAGCAGACAAGTGGATTAAAGTTTTACTGAGATCTGCACACCAACAGTCCCTCCCATCAGAAACCTACACAAGCCTCTTAGATAGCCTCATCCACAGAGGGCAGACAGAAGAAGCAAGAAGAACTACAATCCTACAGCCTGTGGAACAAAAACCAAATTCACAGAAAGATAGACAAGATGAAAAGGCAGAGGGCTATCTACCAGATGAAGGAACAAAGTAAAACCCCAGAAAAACAACTAAATGAAGTGGAGATAGGAAACCTTCCAGAAAAACAATTCAGAATAATGATAGTGAAGATGATCCAGGACATTGGAAAAAGAATGGAGGCAAAGATTGAGAAGATGCAAGAAATGTTTAACAAAGACCTAGAAGAATTAAAGAACAAACACCTAAAAGAATTACAGAACAAACAAACATAGATGAACAATACAATAACTGAAATGAAAAATACACTAGAAGGAAACAATAGCAGAATAACTGAGGCAGAAGAACGGATAAGTGACCTGGAAGACAGAATGGTGGAATTCACTGCCGTGGAACAGAAGAAAGAAAAAAGAATGAAAAGAAATGAAGACAGCCTAAGGGACCTCTGGAACAACATTAAACATAACAACATTCACATTATAGGGGTCCCAGAAGGAGAAGAGAGAGAGAAAGAACCTGAGAAAATATTTGAAGAGATTGGGAGACGAAATAGCCACCCAAGTCCAGGAAGTGCAGAGAGTCACAGGAAGGATAAACCCAAGAAGAAACATGCCGAGACACATAGTAATCAAATTGACAAAAATTAAAGACAAAGAAAAATTATTGAAAGTACAAAGGAAAAACGACAAATTAACAGCTGATTTCTCAGCAGAAGCTCTACAAGCCGGAAGGGAGTGGCATGATATACTTAAAGTGATGAAAGGGAAGAACCTACAACCAAGATTACTCTACCTGGCAAGGATCTCATTCAGATAAAATGGAGAAATCAAAAGCTTTACACACAAGCAAAAGCTAAGAGAATTCAGGACAACTAAACCAGCTCCACAACAAATGCTAAAGGAACTTCTCTAAGTGGTTAACACAAGAGAAGACAAGGACCTACAAAAACAAACCCATAACAATTAAGAAAATGGTAACAAGAATGTACATATCGATAATTACCTTAAATGTGAATGGATTAAATGCTTCAACCAAAAGACACAGGCTCGCTGAATGGATACAAAAACAAGACCCGTATATATGCTGTCTACAAGAGACCCACTTTAGACCTAGGGACACATACAGACTGAAAGTGAGGGGATGGAAAAAGATATTCCATGCAAATGGAAATCAAAAGAAAGCTGGAGTAGCTATACCCATATCAGATAAACTAGACTTTAACATAAAGAATGTTACAAGAGACAAGGAAGGACAATACATAATGATCAAGGGATCAATCCAAGAAGAAGATATAACAATTATAAATATATATGCACCCAACATAGGAGCACCTCAATACATAAGGCAACTGCTAACAGCTACAAAAGAGGACATCGACAGTAACACAGTAATAGTGGGGGACTTTAACACCTCACTTACACCATTGGAAAGATCATCCAAACAGAAAATTAATAAGGAAACACAAGCTTTAAATGACAAAATAGACCAGATAGATTTAATTGATATTTATAGGACATTCCATCCAAAAACAGCAGATTATACATTCTTCTCACGTGCACACGGAACATTCTCCAGAATAGATCACATCTTGGGTCGCAAATCAAGCCTCAGTAAATTTAAGAAAATTGAAATCATAGCAAGCATCTTTTCTGACCACAATGCTATGAGATTAGAAATCAATTACATGGAAAAAAACGTAAAAAACAGAAACACATGGAAGCTAAACAATACATTACTAAATAACCAGAGTTTACTGAAGAAATCAAAGAGGAAATCAAAAAATACCTAGAGACAAATGACAATGAAAACACAATGATCCAAGACCCATGGATGCAGCAAAAGCAGTTCTAAAACGGAAGTTTATAGAAATACAGTCCTACCTCAAGATCTCAAATAAACAATCCAAACTTACACCTAAAGGAACTAGAGAAAGGAGAACAAACAAAACCCAAAGTTAGTAGAAGGAAAGAAATCATAAAGATCAGAGCAGAAATAAATGAAATAGAAACAAAACAATAGCAAATATCAATAAAATTAAAAGCTGGTTCTTTGAGAAGATAAACAAAATTGATAAACCATTAGCCAGACTCATCAAGAAAAAGAGGGAGAGGACTCAAATCAATAAAATTAGAAATGAAAAAGGAGAAGTTACAACAGACACCGCAGAAATACAAAACGTCATAAGAGACTACTACAAGCAACTCTATTTCAATAAAATGGACAATGGGAAGAAATGGACAAATTCTTAGAAAGGTATAACCTTCCAAGACTGAACCAGGAAGAAATACAAAATATGAACAGACCAGTCACAAGTAATGAAATTGAAACTGTGATTAAAAATCTTCCAGCAAACAAAAATCCAGGACCAGATGGCTTCACAGGTGAATTCTATCAAACATTTAGAGAAGAGCTAACACCCATCCTTCTCAAACCCTTCCAAACAATTGCAGAGGAAGGAACACTCCCAAACTCATTCTACAAGGCCATCATCACCCTGATACCAAAACCAGACAAAGATACTACAAAAAAAGAAAATTACAGACCAACATCACTGATGAATATTGATGCAAAAATCCTCAACAAAATACTAGCAAACAGAATCCAACATTACATTAAAAGGATCATACACTATGATCAAGTGGGATTTATCCAAGGGATGCAAAGATTCTTCAATATACTCAAATCAATCAATGTGATACACCATACTAACAAATTGAAGAAGAAAAACCATATGATCATCTCAGTAGATGAAGAAAAAGCTTTTGACAAAATTCAACACCCATTTATGATAAAAACTCTCCAGAAAGTGGGCATAGAGGGAACCTACCTCAACATCTTAAAGGCCATTTACTACAGTCCCACAGCAAACATCATTCTCAATGGTGAAAAACTGAAAGCACTTCCTCTAAGATCAGGAACAAGATAAGGATGTCCACTCTCAGCACTATTATTCAACATAGTTTTGGAAGTCCTAGCCACGGCAATCAGAGAAGAAAAAGAAATAAAAGCAATACAAGTTGGAAAAGAAGAAGTAAAACTGTCACTGTTTGCAGATGACATGATACTATATATAGAGAATCCTAAAGATGCCACCAGAAACTACTAGAGCTAGTCAACGAATTTGGTAAAGTTGCAGGATACAAAATTAATGCACAGAAATCTCTTACATTCCTATACACTAACAATGAAAGATCAGAAAGAGAAATTAAGGAAATCTCATTCACCATTGCAACAAGGAGAATAAAATACCTAGGAATAAACCTACCTGACAAGGTAAAAGACCTGTATTCAGAAAACTATAAGACACTGATGAAAGAAATCAAAGATGACACAAACAGATGGAAAGATATTCCATGTTGTTGGGTTGGAATAATCAATATTGTGACAATGACTATACTATCCAAAGCAATCTACAGATTCAATGCAATTCCTATCAAATTACCAATGGCATTTTTTACAGAACTAGAACAAAAAAATCTTAAAATTTGTATGGAGACACAAAAGACCCCGAGTAGCCAAAGTGATCTTGAGGGAAAAAAACGGAGCTGGAGGAATCAGACTCCCTGACTTCAGACTATACTACAAAGCTACAGTAATCAAGACAATATGGTACTGGCACAAAAACAGAAATATAGATTAATGGAACAGGATAGAAAGCCCAGGGATAAACCCACGCACCTATGGCCAACTAATCTATGACAAAGGAGGCAAGGATATAAAATGGAGAAAAGACAGTCTCTATAATAAGTGGTGCTGGGAAAACTGGACAGCTACATGTAAAAGAATGAAATTAGAACGCTCCCTATCACCATACACAAAAATAAACTCAAAATGGATTCGAGACCTAAATGTAAGACTGGACACTATAAAACTCTTAGAGGAAAACATAGGAAGAACACTCTTTGACATAAATCACAGCAAGATCTGTTTTGATCCACCTCCTAGAGTAATGGAAATAAAAACAAAAATAAACAAATGGGACCTAATGAAACTTCAAAGCTTTTGCACAGCAAAGGAAACCATAAACAAGACGAAAAGACAGCCCTCAGAATAAGAGAAAATATCCTTTGTCTGTTGATTCTGTTGAATTGAATCAACAAAGGATTAATCTCCAAAATATATAAACAGCTCATGCAGCTCAATATTAAAGAAACAAACACCCAATCCAAAAATGGGCAGAAGACCTAAATAGACATTTCTCCAAGGAAGACATACAGATGGCCAAGAAGCACATGAAAAGTTGCTCAACATCACTAATTATTAGAGAAATGCAAATCAAAACTACAATGAGGTATCACCTCACACCAGTTAGAATGGGCATCATCAGAAAATCTAAAAACAGCAAATGCTGGAGAGGGTGTGGAGAAAAGGGAACCCTCTTGCACTGTTGGTGGGAATGTAAATTGATAACAGCTACTATGGAGAACAATATGGAGGTTCCTTCAAAAACTAAAAATAGAATTACCATATGACCCAGCAATCTCACTACTGGGCATATACCCAGAGAAAACCATAATGCAAAAAGACACATGCACCCCAATGTTCACTGCAGCACTATTTACAATAGCCATGTCATGGAAGCAACCTAAATGCCCATCAACAGACAAATGGATAAAGAAGAAGTGGTACATATATACAATGGAATATTAATCAGCCATAAAAAGGAATGAAATTGGGTCATTTGTAGAGACATGGATGGACTTAGAGACTGTCATACAGAGTGAAGTAAATCAGAAAGAGAAAAACAAATATAGTATGTTAACGTATATATGTGGAACCTAGAAGAACGGTACAGATGAACTGGTTTGCAGGGCAGAAATAGAGACACAGATGTAGAGAAGAAACGTATGGACACCAAAGGGGAAAGTGGCAGGGGTGGTGGTTGTGAGGTGAATTGGGAGATTGGGATTGACATGTGATTGGGATTTACCTGCTGTGTAAAAAATAAATAAAATGCTAAAATTCAAAAAAAAAAACAAATAACAAATGTTGGTGAGGATATGGGGAAAAGGGAACCCTCATACACTGTTGATGGGAATACAAATTGGTGCAGCCCCTGTGGAAAACAGTAAGGAGTTTCCTCAAAAAGCTAAAAATAGAACTACCATAAGACCCAGCTATTCCACTCCTGGATATATATACATACATATATCTGAAGAAAAATAAAACACTAATTCTAAAAGATACATGCACCATAATGTTCATAGCTGCATTATTTACAATTGCCAAGATATGGAAGCAACCTAAGGGTACATCAGCAGATGAATGGGTAAAGAAGATATGGTATAAGTATACAATGGAATACTACTCAGTGATAAAAAAGAATAAAAATTTTCCATTTGCAGCAACATGGACAGACTTGGAGGGTATTATGCTTAGTAAAATAAGTTGGAGAAAGACAAATACTGTATGACATAACTTATATGTGGAATCTAAAAAATACAATGAACTAGTGAATAAAACAGAAGAGACACAGATATAGAGAAGGAACTAGTGGTTACCAGTGGGGAGAGGGAAGGGGGCAGGAGCAATATAGGGGGTTAAGAAGTACAAACTATTATGTATAAAATAAGCTACAAGGATATACTGTACAACATGGGGAATATAGCCAATATTTTATAATAACTATAAATGGAGTATAACCTTTAAAAATTGTGAACCAGTATATTGTACATCTGTAACATATAATATTGTACATCAACTATACTTCAATAAAAAATAAATTAAAAAAAATTTTAAGATAAAAGGATGAAAGGAAATCCTTATTTTTTTTTTTTTTTTTAAATTTATATATGCACATGAACAGGTTTAGGTAAGCCTTGGGTCTCTTGGAGCCAAAGCAATTCCTGAAAGGGATGTGCCACTGAGTTGAGGATTACGTGATGTTTTACAGAGTACCTCACTGCATGAAAATTTTCTTGAGGTTGGTGGGTGATCTAGTGTCAATCTAACCCATTCTATGACCAACTTATTCTAATATGGGAGTCTTTGAGTTAGGAAGTGAGCACTTTAAAGTGCTTTTAAGTGCTCAACCCATGCTCACCAATTTTGTAGCTTCCAAGATGTCCCTTATTAAAAGCCTTTACCTCAACCACATTAACCCACAGTAAAGTTTGTCTAGACAGATGCCAATCTGGTGAGAACCATGAACTCAGCAGTCTGCGAGGCCTGCTCAAACAGCAGTCTTATAGGGTCTATGCCTGCATTCTAACCTGTGGTTTTCCTCCTTATGACAAATGATACAACAGAGACAAAGAAAAACAGTGATCATCTTTGGGAGGAAAAAGATCAATAAAACCCAAGAGTAACAAATCTTTACCAAACTCACTATACCCAAGGAACTATTTCCACAAATATTTTCTCCTGTTAATCTAAATTTAGGAAAGAGAAGTAAGAAAAAGGACTCTCACCACCCTTGCTCCCACTGGACTTTTCAGGCAGAGATCTGGGAGACTGATATGGTAAGAATTTACTCCTTGTGCTGGCTTTTTTGTCAGAGGTCCCAGGATCTCTCAGCTGCAGCAGCCTCAAAGGGAGCAGTGTCCAGCCAGTGAAGTTAATCCCTTCAAGGTCACTAAATGTATGGGGGGAGGGGAGGAGTTCCTCTACCCTTCTAACTTCTTTTGGCTGATCTATTAATTAAATAAACATAAGACAGATTAACACGAGAAAAACAAATTTGATTTTATATGTACAGAGCCTCACATAGACATAAGAGGTTCCAATACTCCCAGCCAATTGAGGCCTATATGCCATCATGAGCTAAAGAGAAGGGATAACAATCTGGAGCTTCAAAGGGAAGGAAGACAATTCTCAGGAAGAGGGAAAGAACAAATGTTTGGTAGACAAATGTTTTTTATGACAATCAGGGACAACAGCACACAGAGAGGCATCTGAACAAATAGGCCCTGCCAAACTCACCCCAGCCCACCACCTACCCATGCTCTTTGTAGCTATCTCTGGTGATAGGTGCCTTCCTGAGCCAGGCCCTCTATCTAAATTCTTTTAGGTGGTTAAGGGGGAGTTTAAAAGCTCTTCCTAAGTCTTTTGGGCCTTGATTGTCTTCAGTTCAAAATAATCTGTATGCCAGAGTGGCACATTTTGGGGTGTTGTATTCTCCTCCCTTTCACAGACCTCTCTTACCCAGTGAGAATCTGTGATGGTCTTTCCCTGCATCCTACAGCCATGGTTTTGCCATGTTTTACCTTCTGTAGTCTGTTATGACAGCAGTCAATGTTTGTTTTCTTTTTCCAAAGAATCAGACTTTGATGGTCAGCCCGCAATCCAAGGGGGAAGTGGGGGGTGATAAACACTATGAACTGGGAGCTGGGAGGGTCCGCTGTTCTGGATTCTTTGTAGAGAGAAGCAGGAAGAAGCTCCAAGGGACTGAATCCCTCAGGGCTGAGGTAAGCAGCAGGGCCCACCCCCCTCCTTCGACATGAGCTCCTCAGGAACCACACAATTGGAGAATAGAAGAATCATCTGAGTAAAAGAAAACCATTTCTTCTTAGTTTGTTTATGAAGGCCAGGATATGGCCCCAAATAGGCCTCTAAAAAGGCCAAAACATTTTTTTAAAGGTCCAATTCCAACTTAAGGACAGGTTGATTAAATGGGTGGTAGTGGTAGGTATGAGCAGACATACAGTCTAGCTCACTTATGCAGAGCACAAAGGAAAGAGGTAGCCTCCATAAAAGCAGATTAAAGCATAAAAGTATAAGAGTGGATTAGCTAAGTTTTTAACAAGTATTAAAAAACAAGTGAGAACTTGAGTGTCAGTTTGAAATGAATGAGGGCCTCAGACCCAAGTACATTTTGCACTTAGTTGTGTGCAAGGAAAATCAAAATGGAATTGGTATTGCTAAGAGGGCTCTCCAAAATGGAGCCTGGAGGGCACTGAGGAAGTGTGACTTTTGCACGTCTCAGCCTGGGTGGAATCTGACTCTGTGACCATTTATTGTTCTGACAAAGGCATCCAGAACATCAATATACTTATGGACACTTCATCTGAAACAACTTGTGACAGCCATCCTTCACGGACAAATATTTCCTTCCTGTGTCAGAGCATAGCCTCGTGGCTTTTGCTTTTGTAAGCCCCTGAGTCTTTCTCTTCCCTGGAACACTCTTTCAGTTTTACCTGAATCTATGTCTCCTGAATTGCAATTCTTAAGACCCCAAATAAACTCTTTTCTTATTTGCAGCCTTCTGCCTTTGTTGTTGTTATTGTTGACAGTTGTGACCTCTATTCCAGAGATGTCTAGCCAGTGCTAATGAGAAAGATTGGGGGCAGAGCAAGAGAGAGCATGGAGCCCCGCCCGTCACCCCACAGCCTTGTGGACTTGCAAAACCTCATCAGCAGCTTCTGAAAGCAGTAAGCCTCACTTACTTTCCTTGGGCAATTTTTGCTCTGAAGCAAATGTCTTAAATTACTGAAGGAGGGACAGAAAATCCTACTGATTTAAGGGCACAGAGGAATTCGTATTGTGGCTGGAATAAGAATAGGAAAAAAACAAAAAACCTTTACATCTGTGAGATGGTCAAAAACTATCACCGAAGACTAACCCCAGAACAAGGCACAAAGCAGGGGCAGGAATATACTAAAAAAAGCCCTGCCTCTGAGGCCCAGGCATAAGAAGATAGCCTAAGATTGCAGCTGAACCAGGGTAACAGAGAATTCTTAGGTTGTAAGCACAAGCTTAGCACCAAATAACAAGCAGCAGCATTATAATGCTGAGAGAGGAGTGATGGGGAGCAGAATATACCACCCCAAAATACGCCTTTTTAGCATAAGGATTATTTTAGGGTGGTTATTTTTAAGAAACAGCAGGCAAAGGAGAAGCTCAGAAAACTGAATTAAAGTTACACTTTTGTAAGAGACATTTACATTTATAAGGGAAACCTCCATTTGTAAGGGCGTCTCCCCCCCTGTACCAGGAAGAGGAGGGTGACTAAATCTCTAACAACTCTTGTCAATGGAGAAGGCAATGACTTAAATCTGCATAACAACCTTACCCTTGTTTACTGTGCTTTTTCCTGGTAACATCCCGTAACTCATTTTCCCCCACCCCCAAATATTCTTTTGTCTTTAGCTGGAGATGGTATTTACATGGAGATGGTGGTGACTTGAGTCACTTTGGGGAATTACTCAGTTTTCCTGGGTATCTCTCATGTATATAGGAGGTATGCATGCTATTAAACTTCTGTTTGCTTTTCTCCTGTTAATGTGTCTTTTATTACAGGAGGGTCTTAGCCAAGAACCTAGAAGGTAAAAGGAAAATTATTTTTCCTCCTCACAGGAGTATAAGCTTGGAGAGGGACCTCATCTGTTGTGCAGGAATGCAAGGAAGTGTAAACGCTGAGTGGGGAGCATGAACACAAAGAAAAACACTCCAGCATCCCTGACACCCGCCTAAGCATGAGAATACAGCAACCCGTCACTGGAGGAATTTGAAGCCTGTGGCACATAGAAAGTAATAATGGTAGCAACAATAAAAAGTAACCTGTCACAATTCCTGACTAGACAGACTCAAAAAAAGAAGCATGTCCATTTCCAGGTTTCAGTACTATTTATCTCATTCTCTACTCACACTAAAATGTCAAGCATTTGATAAAGAGTTACAAAAACAAAAAAGGAAAACACCCCACTGTCAAGAAATAAAATAATCATCATTACTGATCAATGATGGCCTAGATATTGAAACCATTAACCAGGGACATTAAAATAATTATAGTTAATATGTTAAATGAGTGAGTGGAAAAGTTAGACAACATGCATGAATAGATGAAGAATTTGAAAGGAGAAATAAAATCTAAGTCAAATGGAGATGCTAGAAAAAAAATTACACAATATCAGAGGTAAAGAATTACTGTGATGTGCTCAGGGACTTCACTGGTGGTCCAGTGGTTAAGAATCTGCCTTCCAATGCAGGGGACGTGGGTTCAGCCCCTGGTTGGGGAACTAAGATTCCACACGCTGTGGGGCAATTAAGCCCGCATGCCACAACTAGAGAGCCCACATACCACAAGTAGAGAACCCACGTGACACAACTAGAGAAGCCTGCATGCCACAACGAAGAGCCCGCATGCTGCAACTAAGACCTGATGCAGCCAAAAATATAAATAAATAAATATTTTTAAAAAAATTACTGATGGGCTCATAGACTTCAATACAGCTGAGGAAATAATCAGTAAACTTGAAGATTGGGAAAGAGAAATTATTCAGATTGATGAATGAAGAGACATCATCTTCATCATCATCATCTTAAGAAGAAGAAGGAGGAGGAGGAGAAGTAGAAGCAGTAGTAGTTAAGTTTTATTTGTGTTAGTTTTATTTGGGACAAAATGAGGACTATAGCCCAGGAGACAGCATTTCAGATACCCCTGAGAAACTGCTCCAAAGAAGAAGGGGAGAGGTCAGAATATATGTGATTTTGGTGAAGGGAGAGTACATGCAATCAAGTGCATATTTTTTTGCATAAGGTTGCTGCTAGTCATGAGGAGCAGATGTCACCATGAAGGATTTTAGTGCTTTTCTAGATACGAGGAGATGCAGGAATTGGGCTCATAAAATCTTCTCACGAAAATATCTATCTGAAGACCTGTTCTGCCAGTTTTTCCCAGAGCACAGAGTGCCTCATTCCTGATCTCCACCCTGAAATCCTTTCAGGAGATATTGAAGGTCAGCAGCTGCAGCAGCAGCTCATAATTTAATCTGTGTAGAGGTAGATGTCAAGTTCCAATTTGTAGTTGGCACCCAAAAGGAGAAGAAAGAGAAAATGAGACAGAATATGTACTTAAAGACATAATAGCTGGGACGTCTCTGGTGGCGCAGTGGTAAAGAATCTGCCTGCCAATGCAGGGGACATGCATTCGAGCCCTGGTCCAGGAAAATCCCACATGCCACAGAGCAACTAAGCCCATGCACCACAACCACTGAGCCCGCACTCTAGAGCCCGAAAGCCACAACTACTGAGCCCGTGTGCCACAACTACTGAAGCCCACATGCCTACAGCCCATGCTCCACAACAAAGAGAAGCCACCACAATGAGAAGCACGTGCACCACAACGAAGAGTAGCCCCCGCTCTCCGCAACTACAGAAAGCCTGTGCGCAGCAATGAAGACCCAATGCAGCCAAAAATAAATTACTTAATTAATTAATTTTAATAAAGACATAATAGCCAAGATTTTCCCAAAATAATAATTAAAAAAAAACATCAAAACACAGATCCAAGAAGCTGAAAGGATCTCAAACAGAATGAATACCAAAAACACCACTACCTTCATCATCTTAAATTTTAACTGTTTAAAACCAAATATAAAGAGAAAATCTTGACATCGAGAGAAAAAGACACTTTTCAAGTATTTTAATTCTTACTTATTTTAAGGAAAGTTGTGATAAATTAAAGATTTATACCAAAAGACCAAGAACAACCACTAAAAATATTCCAGAAAAGGGGCATAACTAATAAGCCAATAATGGAAATAAAACCTTACCATAAAAAATACATAATCCAAAATAAGGCACAAAAATGCCTATATTCTTCTATGGGAAAATAGCAAACAACAAACAGTATGATAAATTTTAAACCAATCATGTTAATAATTGCATTAAATATAAATAGAATAACACCCTTCAATTAAAAGCAGAGATTGTCAAATTATGTTACGAACCAAGATCAAATATGTGCTGTACTCAAAAAACACACAAAGATATAAATATCTTTGTGGCTGTATTATTATCAGATAAAATACATTTCAGGATAATGAATATTACCATGGAAAAATAGGTTAATTATTCAAAAGGTCAATCCACCAACAAGACCTTAAAATCCTAAATGTTTTCTGCACTAACAACAGAATTTCAAAATGTACAAAGCAAAACCCAATATAATGGAAAAGAGAAATAGATTCATAATAATAGTTACAGATTTACAAACACATGGAGGTTAAACAATACGCTACTAAATAACCAAGAGATCACTGAAGAAATCAAAGAGGAAATCAAAAAATACCTAGAGACAAATGACAGTGAAAACATGACGATCCAAAACTTACAGGATGCAGCAAAATCATTTCTAAGAGGGAAGTTTATAGCTATACAATCTTACCTCAAGAAACAAGAAACATCTCAAATAAACAATCTAAACTTACACCTAAAGGAACTAGAGAAAGAAGAACAAACAAAACCCAAAGTTAGGAGAAGGAAAGAAATCATCAAGATCAGAGCAGAAGTAAATGAAATAGAAACAAAGAAAACAATAGCAAAGATCAATAAAACTAAAAGCTGGTTTTTTGAGAAGATAAACAAAATTGATAAACCTTTAGTCAGACTCATCAAGAAAAAGAGGGAGAGGACTCAAATCAATAAAATTAGAAATGAAAAAGGAGAAGTTACAACAGACACCGCACAAATACAAAACATCATAAGAGACTACTACAAGCAACTCTATGCCAAAAATGGACAACTTGGAAGAAATGGACAAATTCTTAGAAAGGTATAACCTTCCAAGACTGAACCAGGAAGAAACAGAAAATATGAACAGACCAATCACAAGTAATGAAATTGAAACTGTGATTAAAAATCTTCCAACAGGGCTTCCCTGGTGGCGCAGTGGTTGAGAATCTGCCTGCCAATGCAGGGGACACGGGTTCAAGCCCTGGTCTGGGAAGATCCCACATGCCACGGAGCAACTAGGCCCGTGAGCCACAACTACTGAGCCTGCGCGTCTGGAGCCTGTGCTCTGCAATAAGAGAGGCCGCGATAGTGAGAGGCCCGCGCACCGCAATGAAGAGTGGCCCCCGCTTGCCACGACTAGAGAAAGCCCTCGCACAGAAACGAAGACCCAACACAGCCATAAATAAATTAAATAAAATAAATTTTTAAAAAAATCTTCCAACAAACAAAAGTCCAGGACTAGATGGCTTCACAGGTGAACTCTATCAAACATTTAGAGAAGAGCTAACACCCATCCTTCTCAAACTCTTCCAAAAAATTGCAGAGGAAGAAACACTCCCAAACTCATTCTACAAGGCCACGATCACCCTGATACCAAAACCAGACAAAGATACTACAAAAAAAGAAAATTACAGACCAATATCACTCATGAATATAGATGCAAAAATCCTCAACAAAATACTAGCAAACAGAATCCAACAACACATTAAAAGGATCATACACCATGATCAAGTGGGATTTATTCCAGGGATGCAAGGATTCTTCAATATACGCAAATCAATCAATGTGATACACCATATTAACAAATCGAAGAAGAAAAACCATATGATCATCTCAATAGATGCAGAAAAAGCTTTTGACAAAATTCAACACCCATTTATGATAAAAACTCTCCAGAAAGTGGGCACAGAGGGAACCTACCTCAACATAATAAAGGCCATATACGACAGTCCCACAGCAAACATCATTCTCAATGGTGAAAAACTGAAAGCATTTCCTCTAAGATCAGGAACAAGATAAGGATGTCCACTCTCAGCACTATTATTCAACATAGTTTTGGAAGTCCTAGCCACGGCAATCGGAGAAGAAAAAGAAATAAAAGGAATACAAATTGGAAAAGAAGAAGTAAAACTGTCACTGTTAGCAGATGACATGATACTATACATAGAGAATCCTAAAGATGTCACCAGAAAACTACTAGAGCTAATCAATGGATTTGGTAAAGTTACAATACAAAATTAATGCACAGAAATCTCTTACATTCCTATACACTAACAATGAAAGATCAGAAAGAGAAATTAAGGAAATCTCATTCACCATTGCAACAAGGAGAATAAAATACCTAGGAATAAATCTACCTAACAAGGTAAAAGACCTGTATTCAGAAAACTATAAGGCACTGATGAAAGAAATCAAAGATGACACAAACAGATGGAAAGATATACCATGTTCTTGGGTTGGAATAATCAATATTGTGAAAATGACTATACTATCCAAAGCAATCTACAGATTCAATGCAATTCCTATCAAATTACCAATGGCAGTTTTTACAGAACTAGAACAAAAAAATCTTAAAATTTGTATGGAGACACAAAAGACCCTGAATAGCCAAAGGAATCATGAGGGGAAAAAATGTAGCTGGAAGAATCAGACTCCCTGACTTTGGACTATACTACAAAGCTACAGTAATCAAGAAAATATGGTACTGGCAAAAAAACAGAAGTATAAGTCAATGGAACAAGATAGAAAGCCCAGAGATAAACCCACGCACCTATGGTCAACTAATCTATGACAAAGGAGGCAGGGATATACAATGGAGAAAAGACAGCCTCTTCAATAAGTGGTGCTGGGAAAATTGGACAGCTACATGTAAAAGAATGACATTAAAACACTTCCTAACACCATACACAGAAATAAACTCAAAATGGGTTAGAGACTAAATGTAAGACCGGACACTATAAAACTCTTAGAGGAAAACATAGGAAGAACACTCTTTGACATAAATCACTGCAAGATCTTATTTGACCCACCTCCTAGAGTAATGGAAATAAAAACAAAAATAAACAAATGGGACCTAATGAAACTTAAAAGCTTTTGCACAGCAAAAGATACTATAAAGAAGACAAAAAGACAGCCCTCAGAGTGGAAGAAAATATTTGCAAACATAGCAACTGACAAAGGATTAATCTCCAAAATATACATCAGCTCAATATCAAAAAAACAAACAACCCAATCCAAAAATGGGCAGAAGACCTAAATAGACATTTCTCCAAAGAAGATATACAGATTGCCAACAAACACATGAAAGGATGCTCAACATCACTAATCATTACAGAAATGAAAATCAAAACTACAATGAGGTATCAGCTCACACAGGTCAGAATGGCCATCATCAAAAAATCTACAAATAATAAATGCTGGAGAGGGTGTGGAGAAAAGGGAACCCTCTTGCACTGTTGGCAGGAATGTAAATTGATACAGCCACTATGGATAACTGTATGTAGGTTCCTTAAAAACTAAAAATAGAATTACCATATGACCCAGCAGTCTCACTACTGGGCATATACCCAGAGAAAACCACAATTCAAAAAGACACATGCACCCCAATATTCATTGCAGCACTATTTACAATAGCCATGTCATGGAAGCAACCTAAATGCTCATCGACAGTCGAATGGATAAAGAAGATGTGGTACATATATACAATGGAATATTACTCAGCCATAAAAAGGAATGAAATTGGGTCATTTGTAGAGACGTGGGTGCATCTAGAGACTGTCATACAGAGTGAAGTAAGTCAGAAAAAGAAAAATATAGTATATTAACGTATATATGTGGAACCTAGAAAGATGGTACAGATGAACCAGTTTGCAGGGCAGAAATAGAAACACAGGTGTAGAGAACAAACGTATGGACACCAAGGGAGGAAAGTGGCAGGGGGTGGTGGTGGTGGTGTGATGAATTGGGAGATTAGGATTGACATATATACACTAATATGTATAAAATAGATAACTAATAAGAACCTGCTGTATAAAAAAATAAAATTCAAAAAAAATAGTTACAGATTTTGTTTTTTTATTTTTTTGGCAACACCATGCAGCATGTGGGATCTTAGTTCCCCAACCAGGGATTGAACCTGTGCCCCATGCATTGGAAGCACAGAGTCTTAACCACTGGACTGCCAGGGAAGTCCCTTTTTAATTTTTATTTTATATGGGATTATAGTTAATTTATGATGTTGTGTTAGTTTCAGATGTATAGCAAAGTGATTCAATTATACATATATCAATACATATATCTTTATTTTTCAGATTCTTTTCCCATTTAGGTTATTACAGAATATTGAGACGAGTTCCCTGTGCTATACAGTAGGTCCTTGTTGATTATTTTATACATAGTAGTGTGTATATGTTAATTCCAAACTCGTAATTTATCCCTCCCCACCACTTTTCCTGTTTGGTAACCATAGTTTGTTTTCTAAGTCTGTGAGTCTATTTCTGCTTTGTCAATAAGTTCATTTGTATCATTTTTTTTAGATTCCAAATATGAGTGACATCATATGGTATTTGTTTTTCTCTGTCTGACTTACTTCACTTACTATGATCATCTCTAGGTCCATTCATGTTCCTACAAATGGCATTATTTCATTCTTTTTGATGGCTGAGTAATAGTCCATTAATAGTTACAGATTTTGCACTTTCTGGGAGGATTAACCAAGATGGCGGAGTAGAAGGACGTGCTCTCACTCCCTCTTGCGAGAGCACCAGAATCACAACTGGCTGCTGGACAATCATTGACAGGAAGACCCTGGACTTCACCAAGGAGGATACCCCACGTCCAAGGACAGAGGAGAAGCCACAGTGAGACGGTAGGAGGGGCGCAATCAGAGTAAAATCAAATCCCATAACTGCTGGGTGGGTGGCTCACAGACTGACGAACACTTATACCACAGAAGTCCACCCACTGGAGTGAAGGTTCTGAGCCCCACGTCAGGCTTCCCAACCTGGGGGTCCGGCTATGGGAGGAGGAATTCCTAGAGAATCAGACGTTGAAGCCTAGTGGGAATTGATTGCAGGACTTTGACAGGACTGGGGGAAACAGAGACCCCACTCTTGGAGGGCACACACAAAGTAATGTGTGCATCGGGACCCAGGGGAAGGAGCAGTGACCCTGGGGGAGACTGAACCAGACCTACCTGCTGGTGTTGGGGGGTCTCCTGCAGAGGCGAGTGGTGGCTCTGTTTCACCCTGGGGATAAGGACACTGGCAGCAGAGGTTCTGGGAAGTTCTCCTTGGCGTGAGCCCTCCCAGAGTCTGCCATTAACCCCACCAAAGAGTACGGGTAGGCTCCAGTGTTGGGTTGCCTCAGGCAAAACAACCAACAGGGAGGGAACCCAGCCCCACCCATCAAGAGTCAAGTGGATTAAGGTTTTACTGAGCTCTGACCGCCACAGCAACAGGGAGGGAACCCAACCCCACCCATCAACAGTCAAGTGGATTAAGGTTTTACTGAGCTCTGACTGCCACAGCAACAGTCAGTTCTACCCACCACCAGAGCCTCCCATCAAGCCTCTTAGATAGCCTCAACCACCAGAGGGCAGACAACAGAAGCAAGAAAAACTACAATCCTGCAGCCTGTGGACCAAAAACCACAGTTACAGAAAGATAGAGAAGATGAAAAGGCAGAGGGCTATGTACCAGATGAAGGAACAAGAAAAAACCCCAGAAAAACAACTAAATGAAGTGGAGATAGGCAACCTTCCAGAAAAAGAATTCAGAATAATGATAGTGAAGATGATCCAGGACCTCGGAATAACAATGGAGGCAAAGATTGAGAAGATGCAAGAAATGATTAACAAAGACCTCGAAGAATTAAAGAACAAACAAACAGAGATGACCAATACAATAACTGAAATGAAAACTACACTAGAAGGAATCAATAGCAGAATAACTGAGGCAGAAGAACGGATAAGTGACCTGGAAGACAGAATGGTGGAATTCACTGCTGCGGAACAGACTAAAGAAAAAAGAATGAAAAGAAATGAAGACAGCCTAAGAGACCTCTGGGACAACATTAAACGCAACAACATTCGCATTATAGGGGTCCCAGAAGGAGAAGAGAGAGAGAAAGGACCAGAGAAAATATTTGAAGAGATTATAGTCGAAAACTTCCCTAACATGGGAAAGGAAATAGCCACCCAAGTCCAGGAAGCGCAGAGAGTCCCATACAGGATAAACCCAAGGAGAAACACGCCGAGACACATAGTAATCAAAGTGGCAAAAATGAAAGACAAAGAAAAATTATTGAAAGCAGCAAGGGAAAAACGACAAATAACATACAAGGGAACTCCCATAAGGTTAACAGCTGATTTCTCAGCAGAAACTCTGCAAGCCAGAAGGGAGTGGCATGATATACTTAAAGTGATGAAAGGGAAGAACCTACAACCAAGATTACTCTACCAGGCAAGGATCTCATTTAGATTTGATGGAGAAATCAAAAGCTTTACAGACAAGCAAAAGCTAAGAGAATTCAGCACCAGGAAACCAGCTCTACAACAAATGCTAAAGGAACTTCTCTAAGTGGGAAACACAAGAGAAGAAAAGGACCTACAAAAACAAACCCAAAACAATTAAGAAAATGGTCATAGGAACATACATATCGATAATTACCTTAAACGTGAATGGATTAAATGCCCCAACCAAAAGACATAGACTGGCTGAATGGATACATAAACAAGACCCATATATATGCTGTCTACAAGAGACCCACTTTAGACCTAGGGACACATACAGACTGAAAGTGAGGGGATGGAAAAAGATATTCCATGCAAATGGAAATCAAAAGAAAGCTGGAGTAGCTATACTCATATCAGATAAAATAGACTTTAAAATAAAGAATGTTACAAGAGACAAGGAAGGACACTACATAATGATCCAGGGATCAATCCAAGAAGAAGATATAACAATTATAAATATATATGCACCCAACATAGGAGCACCTCAATACATAAGGCAACTGCTAACAGCTATAAAAGAGGAAATCGACAGTAACACAATAATAGTGGGGGACTTTAACACTTCACTTACACCAATGGACAGATCATCCAAAATGAAAATAAATAAGGAAACAGAAGCTTTAAATGACACAACAGACCAGATAGATTTAATTGATATATATAGGACATTCCATCCAAAAACAGCAGATTACACGTTCTTCTCAAGTGCGCACGGAACATTCTCCAGGATAGATCACATCTTGGGTCACAAATCAAGCCTCAGTAAATTTAAGAAAATTGAAATCATATCAAGCATCTTTTCTGACCACAACGCTATGAGATTAGAAATGAATTACAGGGAAAAAAACGTAAAAAAGACAAACACATGGAGGCTAAACAATACGTTACTAAATATCCAAGAGATCACTGAAGAAATCAAAGAGGAAATAAAAAAATACCTAGAGAAAAATGACAATGAAAACACGACGACCCAAAACCTATGGGATGCAGCAAAAGCAGTTCTAAGAGGGAAGTTTATAGCTATACAAGCCTACCTAAAGAAACAAGAAAAATCTCAAGTAAACAATCTAACCTTACACCTAAAGAAACTAGAGAAAGAAGAACAAACAAAACCCAAAGTTAGCAGAAGGAAAGAAATCATAAAGATCAGAGCAGAAATAAATGAAATAGAAACAAAGAAAACAATAGCAAAGATCAATAAAACTAAAAGTTGGTTCTTTGAGAAGATAAACAAAATTGATAAGCCATTAGCCAGACTCATCAAGAAAAAGAGGGAGAGGACTCAAATCAATAAAATCAGAAATGAAAAAGGAGAAGTTACAACAGACACTGCAGAAATACAAAGCATCCTAAGAGACTACTACAAGCAACTTTATGCCAATAAAATGCACAACCTGGAAGAAATGGACAAATTCTTAGAAAGGTATAACCTTCCAAGACTGAACCAGGAAGAAACAGAAAATATGAACAGACCAATCACAAGCAATGAAATTGAAACTGTGATTAAAAATCTTCCAACAAACAAAAGTCCAGGACCAGATGGCTTCACAGGTGAATTCTATCAAACATTTAGAGAAGAGCTAACACCCATCCTTCTCAAACTCTTCCAAAAGATTGCAGAGGAAGGAACACTCCCAAACTCATTCTATGAGGCCACCATCACCCTGATACCAAAACCAGACAAAGACACTACAAAAAAAGAAAATTACAGACCAATATCACTGATGAATATAGATGCAAAAATCCTCAACAAAATACTAGCAAACAGAATCCAACAACACATTAAAAGGATCATACACCACGATCAAGTGGGATTTATCCCAGGGATGCAAGGATTCTTCAATATACGCAAATCAATCAATGTGATACACCATATTAACAAATTGAAGAAGAAAAACCATATGATCATCTCAATAGATGCAGAAAAAGCTTTTGACAAAATTCAACACCCATTTCTGATAAAAACTCTCCAGAAAGTGGGCATAGAGGGAACCTACCTCAACATAATAAAGGCCATATATGACAAACCCACAGCAAACATCATTCTCAATGGTGAAAAAGTGAAAGCATTTCCTCTAAGATCAGGAACGAGACAAGGATGTCCACTCTCACCACTATTATTCAACATAGTTCTGGAAGTCCTAGCCACGGCAATCAGAGAAGAAAAAGAAATAAAAGGAATACAAATTGGAAAAGAAGAAGTAAAACTGTCACTGTTTGCGGATGACATGATATTATACATAGAGAATCCTAAAACTGCCACCAGAAAACTGCTAGAGCTAATTAATGAATATGGTAAAGTTGCAGGATACAAAATTAATGCACAGAAATCTCTTGCATTCCTATACACTAATGATGAAAAATCTGAAAGAGAAATGAAGGAAGCACTCCCATTTACCATTGCAACAAAAAGAATAAAATACTTAGGAATAAACCTACCTAGGGAGACAAAAGACCTGTATGCAGAAAACTATAAGACACTGATGAAAGAAATTAAAGATGATACCAACAGATGGAGAGAGATACCATGTTCTTGGATTGGAAGAATCAACATTGTGAAAATGAGTACACTACCCAAAGCAATCTACAGATTCAATGCAATCCCTATCAAATTACCAATGGCATTTTTTACGGAGCTAGAACAAATCATCTTAAAATTTGTATGGAGACACAAAAGACCCCGAATAGCCAAAGCAGTCTTGAGGCAAAAAAATGGAGCTGGAGGAATCAGACTACCTGACTTCAGACTATACTACAAAGCTACAGTAATCAAGACAATATGGTACTGGCACAAAAACAGAAACATAGATCAATGGAACAAGATAGAAAGCCCAGAGATTAACCCACGCACCTATGGTCAACTAATCTATGATAAAGGAGGCAAAGATATACAATGGAGAAAAGACAGTCTCTTCAATAAGTGGTGCTGGGAAAACTGGACAGCTACATGTAAAAGAATGAAATTAGAATACTCCCTAACACCATACACAAAAATAAACTCAAAATGGATTAGAGACCTAAATATAAGACTGGACACTATAAAACTCTTAGAGGAAAACATAGGAAGAACACTCTTTGACATAAATCACAGCAAGATCTTTTTTGATCCACCTCCTAGAGTAATGGAAATAAAAACAAAAATAAACAAGTGGGACCTAATGAAACTTCAAAGCTTTTGCACAGCAAAGGAAACCATAAACAAGACGAAAAGACAACCCTCGGAATGGGAGAAAATATTTGCAAACGAATCAACGGACAAAGGATTAATCTCCAAAATATATAAACAGCTCATTCAGCTCAATATCAAAGAAACAAACACCCCAATCCAAAAATGGGCAGAAGACCTAAATAGACATTTCTCCAAAGAAGACATACAGACGGCCACGAAGCACATGAAAAGATGCTCAACATCACTAATTATTAGAGAAATGCAAATCAAAACTACAATGAGGTATCACCTCACTCCTATTAGAATGGGCATCATCAGAAAATCTACAAACAACAAATGCTGGAGAGGGTGTGGAGAAAAGGGAACCCTCTTGCACTCTTGGTGGGAATGTAAATTGATACAGCCACTATGGAGAACAATATGGAGGTTCCTTAAAAAACTAAAAATAGAATTACCATATGACCCAGCAATCCCACTACTGGGCATATACCCAGAGAAAACTGTAATTCAAAAAGACACATGCACCCGAATGTTCATTGCAGCACTATTTACAATAGCCAGGTCATGGAAGCAACCTAAATGCCCATCAGCAGACGAATGGATAAAGAAGTTGTGGTACATATATACAATGGAATATTACTCAGCCATAAAAAGGAACGAAACTGAGTCATTTGTTGAGACGTGGATGGATCTAGAGACTGTCATACAGAGTGAAGTAAGTCAGAAAGAGAAAAACAAATATCGTATATTAATGCATGTATGTGGAACCTAGAAAAATGGTACAGATGAGCCAGTTTGCAGGGCAGAAGTTGAGACACAGATGTAGAGAATGGACATATGGACACCAAGGGGGGAAAACTGCGGTGAGGTGGGGATGGTGGTGTGCTGAATTGGGCGATTGGGATTGACATGTATACACTGATGTGTATAAAATTGATGCCTAATAAGAACCTGCAGTATAAAAAAACAAACAAAACAACTAATACTAAACTTTTATTGGGTTATTTGTATGGAAATATGTTAATATAAATGTTTCAGACATTACATGAAATTTCTAAAAATCTTATATTTTGTATTTGTATGGAAATATGTATGGAAATATGTTAATATAAATGTTTCAGACATTACATGAAATTTCTAAAAATCTTATATGTTCTGGTATAATGTTATAAGTAATAATCCTAGTTATTACTTTAAAATGTATATCTCAGAAATAACTAATTTTCTTGTCAACTGCATTATTATGAACTTTCATCAAATCTTTAACCGTGGTCATTTTTAAGTCTTTTGTCATTTACAGACAGTTCTGGGTGTACTCTGATGATTTTGCAAATATGTTCCTATAAAAGGGTTTCATCTTCAAGAAATTCATGGAAAAGACTCTGACAAGTACAGGTTTCTGGTAACTGACTGTACTGCTGAACTGAATGAATAAGAATTTTCAGAACTCTAATGAAAAACTGATGAACTCATAAAAGTGCTAACAAAAGATCAAGATGAAAAAAAAAAATTAATTACATGGGACTGAGTGAACTGATGAGGATGAGTATAATTTTTGTGACTTTCTGTCTGAATTTAAAAAAAAAAAAAAAATCCCACAAGGACTCAGAGGCAAAGAATATACAAATCAATTTTCACTGCAAAGTAAAGGAGCTGTTACAGTGGAGGATTACTGGACTGAATGTCAATATTATGACATAGTATGAGTGTGTTTCATGTTTGGTAATTGCAATCATTGTTGCTTTTGTTGTGGTCATCCATGTACAATGCTTGGTGTCAGTCTATTTATCTCTTGTAAAAATAAAATACAGTGTGTGTGTGTGAAAAAAAAAAAAAAAAAGAAACTCACTGTAAGTAAAGAGACATAAATAAGTTAAAAGTAAAAAAAAAAAAAAAATAGTTACAGATTTTGAAACTCGTCTCTCAGTAATTGATAGAACAAGTTGACACAAAATCACTACATGGATTATCTGAATATACAATTAACAAATTAGTCCTAACTGACATTTGTGGAATTTATCAATACAACAGTAGTAGAATAATATTGCTTTCATGTGCACATGGAACATTCACAAAGATAGACCATACTCAGGACCATAAAACCTTGACAAGTTTTAAAATAAATCATACAAAGTATGTTTCCTGACTATAATAAAATTAAAATAGTAATCAATAACAGAAAGGTAACTGAAAAAGTTCAAATTTTGGAAATTAAACAACAGTTCTAAAACAGTTCTAAACAAAAGGAGGAAGCCAAAGGTAAAAAATAGAAAATATTTTCAATGAAAATGAAAACACAATATATCAAAATTTGTAGGACACAGCTAAAGCAATGCTTACAGGACATTTACAACATTAATCCTAATCAAAATATCATTTTTTTTAGAAATCACTTCTTAGAAATCATAAGCAGGGAAGGAATCAAGATGTCCAAGTAAGAGGACATGGAGCTCCCCTTTCCCTCCAAATACATCAAAAATACGTCTACATGTGGAACAATTCTTACGCAAAACTAACTGGAAATTGGTAGAAGGACTCCTATGCAACCAAGGCTGTCAGAAAAATACACATGTAATCGGGTAGGACAGGAAGAAAAGTGATTGAGTCAGGACCTGTGCCCAGGGAGGGGACTCAGAGGGAAAGGAAAATCGCACAGGTGGACATTCACCCTGGGGAGTGAGCAAGCTGAGCTACAGACAGCATCCCAGTCCAGGGGTCCCATGAATAGGAGACAAGCCCCCTTGGCTGTTTGGAGAACCACTAGGACAGATAGGCTGGAGAAGCCAAGACTCCACTCATGAGGAGCACACAGGTGCTGGCTTGCCACCAGGCAGGGCAGGGAGAGTCCTGCCCTATCAGATGCCGCCTTGCCATGCTCCCCTCTCTGATCTGAGCGAAATCCCTGGCACTGGACCTAGAGTGGCTGGGACTAGGGAAAAGATTTGACCTAGGGACACAGAGGTGACCCAGGGGCCTGGGGTATAGCCCAGGTGAGGCAGTGGTGGCCATTGATGGCACTTACTCAAGCAGTGCCCCAGAAGCAGTCCAGACTTCTGATGGCAGTGCAGCTGCTAGAACTCCTGCAACCACCTTGCTGTGTACCCCAGCCCAAGCCAAGCAAACCATCCTGGCCAACTCACTCCATGGCACAAGGCAGCACTAGACCTGGGCTGTCACAACCAGGGAAAAGACACAACCATGGGCTCCATCTGAGCAGAGCCACAGATACCTGCACAGGCAGAGCTCTGGATCTCTGTAAGCACACGAGCCCCACTTGCTTCAGCACTACCCACCTTTGGGGCAAAGTTCCCAGTGCAAGGAGGAAAAAAAAAAAAAAACATACTCTTGGAGGGAACAGAACAGCACAAGCCCAAACCTCAGGGCTTCTGCTCCAGCAACATAGGAGCTAACTCCAGCCCTGACAGGGCAGTGCTGGCCACTGAGCAGAGAGGAAGTCCTGCCTCACACCCTATGCAGGCTCTAGCTCTTCCATCTCCAGCCACACGCCCTGAGGAAAGATGTGACTGGTGTCCACATCAAATCCAGCCCCCCCCACCAGAGGCACTGGGCATATGCAGTCTACATAGGGACACGCCCACATAAGAACACCCTTCCAGACTGCATTGGATAACCATTTCACCTAAATTCACAGAGACAGAGAAAGTTAAGTAAAATGAAAAGGCAGAACTACTCTCAATTGAAAGAGCAAGATAAATACCCTAAAAAAATAATGAAAAAAAAAATTTCCAGATAAAGAATTCAAAACATTGGTAATAAAAATGCTAACTGAATTAGGAAAGAGAAGTGATCTAAACACAGATCATTTTAACAAGGAACTAGAAAATATAAAAAAGACCCAATCAAAATCGATAATTCAAGGGGCTCCAATCACGATGGTAGAATAGAAGGACATGGAGCTCACCTCCTCCCAAAAATACATCTATGTGTGGAACTATTCTCACAAAATTCCTACTGAACACGGGCAGAAGATCTCAGAACCTAAAAGTGCAAGAAAGATCTCCATGTAATGGGGTAGGATGACAGGAAAAAAAAAAAAGTAAGAAGGACAAGACCTGCACCCCTGGGAGGAAGCTCTGAAAGAGGAAAGGCTCCCACACCCTGGGAAACCCCCTCACTGGTGGGAAGGTCACTGGGACAGAAAGGGAGCTTCAGAGGCTTGGAGGAGAGCACAGCAGCTGGTTTGCAGAAGGCAGAACAGAGAGAGACCTGCACAGACAGTCCATGCCACTACCCTGCACTCCCCAGCCTGAGACACATATCTGCTGCTGCACTTGGGGGCTGGGTGCTAAAACTCAGGCTTTAGAGGACAAACTCAGGGAGAGCCTGAAACTCATCCTGCATGGAGACAGCCTGAAGGGGCTGGAGTGTGGTATGGTGGCAACCAGGGGGTGTATGCAGAAAAAGCCCAGGCCCATAGAAATGAAGCACCAAGGTTCAGGGGCACATGAAGGGAGGGGTGGGGCCCATCATATCAGCCTCTTTCTCCACCTGCTCTCAACTGGCTCAGCACCACCTTTACAAGCTCTGGGAGCGTGCAAGCACCAGCAGGTTGCCCACAAGCAGAGGTGGGACTGAAATCAGAGCTGATCCCCAGGGTTGTGCAATCTGCAGATTTATACCATCACTGCCAGCTTTGTAAACTCAGCACCTGCAGGACATCCAAGTGGACAATGGATGCTCCCGCAGCTGGGATGGGTCTGGCTTTAGCAGCTTTGGGCTTAGAGGGTGTGCACACGTGGAGGCAGGGCCAGGTCTGGGCTGCTTCCATAGCTCCCAAGGTGGGTCCAAGTGCATGACTACTGCGTTCCTGGTACCTGACTTCAGTGGATCTGTGCTGGCAGATATGTGCTGGTGGCTTTGTAAACAGAGCACCTGAAGGACACCAAGGCCTACTGACTGCATTCCTATGGTTGACGAGGGGCCGAGGGCAGTCCTAACATCAGTGTACTTTGTGAGCCCTCACAATGGGTTTCAGGTGACACCACAGAGTGCACTTCCTAGTGGACAGCTCTGGCAGGGAATACTCAGTGTCTCTTCTCCCAGTGGGAGTGCTCCAATCCCACCTACCTCACACCACAGCTCAGAAATAGATCGGGGTTGGGGGCGGAAATTCCCTGGTGGTCCAGTGGTTAGGACTCCGTGCTTCCACTGCATGGGGCATGGATTCAATCCCTGGTCAGGGAACTAAGATCCTGCATGCCACAAGTCGTGGCCAGAAAAAAAAAAAAGTTAATAAAAAAAAAAAAGCAGCAGATCTGGGGGCTCCTACTCTAACAACCAGGGAGCAGACTCTGCCCCCTTAAAGGGCTGTGACAACCATAAAGCAAAGAGGAGGCCCTGCTCAACATCCAGTGCAGGGTCTGGACACCACAACACCAGTCACATCCCCTGTCAAGGGGATAACGGCCATCACACACTGAGGAAAGATGTGGCAGGCATCTTTACTAAAAACAGCCCTCAAGCCAAAAATACTAAACCCACATAGGATACACAGGGACACTCCCACATAAAAATAGCCCTCCAAGACCACAGTAAATAATTGTTTGTCCTAAACTCATAGAGTAAGAGAAATATAAGTAAAATGACGAAGCAGAGGAAGCACTTCCAATTAATAGATCAAGAGAATTCCCCTGAAAGAACAATGAAACAAACCTCTTCAGTCTAATAAACACTGAGTTCAAAAAGGAGATAATGAAAATACTGAAGGAATTAAGAAAGGATAACAATAGAAATGCAGATTACTGTAAAAAGGAACTAAAAACTATAAAGAGGAGACAAGAAAAATTAGACAACTCAATTGCTGAGACGAAAGCTGAGCTAGCAACAATAAATAGCAGATTAAATAATGCAGAAGAATGAATAAGTGATCTGGAAGGTAGAATAATGGAAATCACCCAATCAGAACAGCAGACAGAAAAATGAAAAAAATGAAAACAATATAAGAGACCTGTGGGATAATATAAATTGTGCCAATCTATGCATAATAGGGATTCCAGAGGAGAAGAAAGAGGAAAGGGGATTGAAAATGTATTTGAAGAAATTATGGCTGAAAACTTGTGAAACCAAAAGAAGGAAATAGATATCCAGGTAGAGGAAGCACAGAGGGTCCTAAACAAGATGAACCCAAACAGACCTACACCAAGACTTATCATAATTAAAATGGCAAAATTTAAAGATAGAGGATTCTAAAGGCAGCAAGAGGAAAACAAAGAGTTTGTTACAAGGGAATCCCCATAAGGGTATCAGCTGATCTCTCTACAGAAACACTGGAGGCCAGAAGGGAGTGGCAAGATATATTCAAAGTCCTGAAAGGGAAAAATCTGTAACCTAGGATACTCTACCGGGCAAGATTATCATTTAGAATAGAAGGAGAGATAAAAAATTTCTCAGATAAGGAAAAACTAAAAGAATACAGCAATACTAAACATGTCCTAAAAGAAATATTGAAATGTCTTCTCTAAATGGAAAAGAAGCAAGAATCTATAGAAAAGGGAAAATCACATCTGGAAAGTAAATCATTTAAATAAGCCAGTATACAGATTAAAAAAATCAAAAAATTTTTGTGAAAGTGATGATAACCAAAATGCAAAAAGATAAACATGAAGATGTAAAAGAGGGTATCAAAATCATAAAATGTGGGGGAGGAGAGTAAGAAAACGTAGGGTTTTTTTTTTTTTTAAGAATATGTTTGAGCCTATATGATTATCAGTCTAAAGCAAATAGATATAGTAATGGGTTAAATAACGTACTTGAAAAACAGTAACCACAAATCAAAAACAAACAATAGATTCATGAAAAACAAAGGAAGAGAACATAAGCATAATACAAAAGAAAACCATCAAACCACAAAAGGAAAAACAAAAAGGAACAAATAAGAAATACAAAATCAACTGGAAAACAAGGTTTAGAGTGGCAATAAATATATACCTATCAATAATTACCTTAAATGTCAATGGACCAAATGCTCCAATCAAAAGACATAGACTGGCAGATTGGATAAATAAAAAACAAGAGCCTACAATATGCTGTTTACAGGAGATCCACTTTAGGGCAAAGGACACACATAGATTGAAAGTGAGGTGATGGAAAAAGATATTCCATGCAAACAGAAATGACAAGAAAGTGGGGGTCATGATACTCATATCAGACAAAATAGACTTTAAAACAAAGGCCATAAAGAAAGAAAAAGAAGGGCACTATATAATGATAAGAGGATCAATACAAGAAGAGGATTAACACTCATCAACATATATGCACCCAATATAGGAGCAGCCAAATACATAAAACAAATACTAACAAAATTAAAGGGAGAAATTGACAGATATACAATAATAGTAGAAGACTTTAACACTCCACTCACACCAATGGACAGACCTTCCAGACAGAAAATCAATAAGGCAACAGAAGTCCTAAATGATACAGTAGAACACTTAAAATTAATTGATATTTTCAGGACATTACATCCAAAAAAACCAGAATACACATTCTTTTGAAGTGCACATGGAGCATTCTCTAGGACTGACCACATACTAGGGCAGAATAAAAGCCTCAATAACTTTAAGAGTATAGAAATTATTTCAAGCATATTTTGTCACCACAGTGGCATGAAACTAGAAATCAACTGTAGAAAGAGAAATGAGAAAGAAAAAAACTACATGGAGACTAAGCAACATGCTACTAAAAAAAAACCAATGGCAATGATGAAATCAAAGAGGAAATTTAAAATACCTTGACACAAATGACAATATAAACACAATCAGGGACTTCCCTGGTGGCGCAGTGGTTAACAATCTGCCTGCCAATGCAGGGGACACGGATTCGAGCCCTGGTCCAGGAAGATCCCACATGCCGCGGAGCAACTAAGCCTGTGTGCCACAACTACTGAGCCTGTGCTCTAGAGCCCATGAGCCACAACTACCGAAGCCCACACAACTAGAGCCCATGCTCTGCAACAAGAGAAGCCACCGCAATGAGAAGCCTGCACACTGCAACGAAGAGTAGCCCTTGCTCACTGCAACTAGAGAAAGCCCGTGCAGAGCAATGAAGACCCAACGCAGCCAAATAAATAAATAAATTTTTAAAATAAATAAATAAAAATAAACACAATCATACAAAATCTATGAGATGCAACAAAAGAAGTTACTAGAGGGAAGTTAATAGAGATACAGGCCTTCATTAAAAAAGAAAGAAAGAAAAGAAATATGAAAAATAGAAAAGAAAATCTCAAATAAACAACCTAAACTACCACCTAAAATAATTAGCAAAAGAAGAACAAACAAAACCAGAAGTCAGCAGAAGGAAGGAAATAATAAAGATCAGAGAGGAAATAAACAAACAGAGATTTTAAAAATAGAAAAAAAAATCAATAAAACCAAGAGTTGGATCTTTGAAAGCTTAAACAAAATTGACAAACCTCTGGCCAGACTCACCAAGAAAAGAGAGGACCAAAATAAAAGAAGAAATGAACAAAGAGAAATAACAACTGATACCACAGAAATACAAAATAAATAAATAAATAATAATAAGAGAATACTACGAACAATTATATGCCAAAAAAATCGACAACCTAGAAGAAATGGACAACTTTCAAGAAACATACAGCCCACCAAACTGAATCAAGAAGAAACCGATAATTTGAACAGAATAATTACTGGAACTGAAATAGAAGCTTTAATTTAAAAACCTCCCTAGAAACAAAAGTCCAGGACCAGATGGTTTCACAGGCGAATTCTACCAAACATATAAAGAAGAAATTATACTGATCCTTCTCAAACACTTCCAAAAGATTGAAGAGGAGGTAACACTCCCAAAGACATAGTATAAAGCCAGCATCACCCTGATACCAAAACCAGAGAAAGACACTACCAAAAAAAGAAAATTACAGGCCAATATCTTTAATGAATATAGACGCAAAAATTCTCAACAAAATATTAGCAAACCGAATCCAACAATACATTAAAAAGATCATACATCACAATCAAGTTGGATTCATCCCAGTGTCACAAGGATGGTTCAACACTTGCAAATCAATGTGATACACCACATCAACAAAAGAAAAGACAAAAACCATATGATCATCTCAACAGATGCAGAAAAAGCATTTGATAAAATTCAACATCCATTCATGATAAAAACTCTTACCAAAGTAGGTATAGAGGGAACATATCTCAACATAATAAAAGCCTTTTATGACAAACCCACAGCCAATATAATACACAACCGTGGAAAGCAGAAAGCCTTCCCACTAAAATCTGGAACAAGACAAGGATGCCCACTCTCACCACTTCTATTCAACATAGTATTGGAAGTCCTAGCCACAGCAATCAGAGAAGAAAAAGAAATAAAAGGTGTCTAAATTGGAAGGGAAGAGGTAAAATTGTCATTAGATGCAGATGACATGATATTGGGTTGGCAAAAAAATTCATTCGGGTTTTGAGTAAGATGTTACTATATATAGAAAACCCTAAAACCTCCACACAAAAACTACTAGAACTGATAAACTAATTCAGCAAGGTAGCAGGATACAAGATTAACATACAGAAATCAGTTGCATTTCTTTACAATAACAATGAAATATTGGAAAGGGAATCTAAAAAAACAATCCCTTTTAAAATCACATCAAAAAAATAAAATACTTAGGAATAAATCTGACCAAGGAGGTGAAAGACTTATATGCTGAGAACTATAAAACACTAATAAAGGAAACTGAAGATGATTCAAAGAAATGGACAGATATCCCATGCTCTTGGATTGGAGGAATACTGTTAAAATGGCCATACTACCCAAAGCAATATACAGATTTAATGTGATCCCTATCAAATTACCCATGACATTCTTCACAGAACTAGAACAAATAATCCTAAAATTGATATGGAACCACAAAAGACCCAGAACAGCCAAAGCATTCCTGAGGAAAAAGAACAAAGCAGGAGGACTTCCCTGGTGGTGCAGTGGTTAAGAATTCGCCTGCCAATGCAGGGGACACGGGTTCGAGCCCTGGTCCAGGAAGATCCCACATGCCGTGGAGCAACTAAGCCTGTGCACCACAACTACTGAGCCTGTGCTCTAGAGCCCGCGAGCCACAACTACTGAGCTTGCATGCTGCAACTACTGAAGCCTGCGCACCTAGAGCCCGTGCTCCACAACAAGAGGAGTCACCGCAATGAGAAGCCCGCTCACCGCAACAAAGAGTAGCCCCTACTCGCCACAACTAGAGAAAGCCGGTGCACAGCAACAAAGACCCAACACAGACAAAAAAAATAAATAAATACCAATTGTCTTTGTTTAAAAAAAAAAAAAGAACAAAGCAGGAGGCCATACCCTCCCAGACTTCAGACAATACTACAAAGCTACAATAATCAAAACAGTGTGGCACAGGCACAAAACAGATATATGGATCAATGGAAGAGAAAAGAGAGCCCAGAAATAAACCCACACACCTATGGTCAGTTAATCTTCAACAAAGGAGGCAAGAATATACAATGGAGAAAAGATAGTCTCTTCAGCAAGTCATATTCAGAAAGCTGGACATAAATCAATGAAGTTAGAACACACTCTTACACCGTACACAAAAATAAACTCAAAATGGCTTAAAGACTTAAATATAAGACATGACACCATAAAACTCTTAGAAGAGAACATAGGCAAAACCTTCCCTGACATAAATCATACCAATGTTTTCTTAGGTCATTCTCCCAAGGCAATAGAAATAAAAGCAGAAATAAACAAGTGTGACCTAATCAAACTTATAAGCTTTTGTACAGCAAAGGAAACCATAAACAAAATGAAAAGACAACCTATGGACTGGGAGAAAATATTTGCAAATGATGTGACCAACAAGGGCTTAATTTCCAAAACATACAAACAGCTCATAAAACTCCAATATCAAAGAAACAAACAACCCAATCAAAAAGTGGGGAAGGACAGCAATAGTCAGCTCTACCCACCACCAGAGCCTCCCATCAAGCCTCTTAGATAGCCTCAACCACCAGAGGACAGACAGCAGAAGCAAGAAAAACTACAATCCTGCAGCCTGTGGACCAAAACCCACAGTTACAGAAAGATAGACAAGATGAAAAGGCAGAGGGCTATATATCAAATGAAGGAACAAGAAAAAACCCCAGAAAAACAACTAAATGAAGTGGAGATAGGCAACCTTCCAGAAAAAGAATTCAGAATAATGATAGTGAAGATGATCCAGGACCTCGGAATAAGAATGGAGGCAAAGATTGAGAAGATGCAAGAAATGATTAACAAAGACCTAGAAGAATTAAAGAACAAACAAACAGAGATGACCAATACAATAACTGAAATGAAAACTACACTAGAAGGAATCAATAGCAGAATAACTGAGGCAGAAGAACGGATAAGTGACCTGGAAGACACAATGGTGGAATTCACTGCTGCGGAACAGACTAAAGAAAAAAGAATGAAAAGAAATGAAGACAGCCTAAGAGACCTCTGGGACAACATTAAACGCAACAACATTCGCATTATAGGGGTCCCAGAAGGAGAAGAGAGAGAGAAAGGGCCAGAGAAAACATTTGAAGAGATTATAATCGAAAACTTCCCTAACATGGGAAAGGAAATAGCCACCCAAGTCCAGGAAGCGCAGAGAGTCCCATACAGGATAAACCCAAGGAGAAACACGCCGAGACACATAGTAATCAAAATGGCAAAAATTAAAGACAAAGAAAAATTATTGAAAGCAGCAAGGGAAAAACGACAAATAACATACAAGGGAACTCCCATAAGGTTAACAGCAGATTTCTCAGCAGAAAATCTACAAGCCAGAAGGGAGTGGCATGATATACTTAAAGTGATGAAAGGGAAGAACCTACAACCAAGATTACTCTACCCAGCAAGGATCTCATTTAGATTTGATGGAGAAATCAAAAGCTTTACAGACAAGCAAAAGCTAAGAGAATTCAGCACCACCAAACCAGCTCTACAACAAATGCTAAAGGAACTTCTCTAAGTGGGAAACACAAGAGAAGAAAAGGACCTACAAAAACAAACCCAAAACAATTAAGAAGATGGTCATAGGAACATACATATCGATAATTACCTTAAACATGAAAGGATTAAATGCTCCAACCAAAAGACACAGGCTTGCTGAATGGATACAAAAACAAGACCCATATATATGCTGTCTACAAGAGACCCACTACAGACCTAGGGACACATACAGACTGAAAGTGAGGGGATGGAAAAAGATATTCCATGCAAATGGAAATCAAAAGAAAGCTGGAGTAGCAATACTCATATCAGATAAAATAGACTTTAAAGTAAAGAATGTTACAAGAGACAAAGAAGGACACTACATAATGATCAAGGGATCAATCCAAGAAGAAGATATAACAATTATAAATATATATGCACCCAACATAGGAGCACCTCAATACATAAGGCAACTGCTAACAGCTATAAAAGAGGAAATTGACAGTAACACAGTAATAGTGGGGGACTTTAACACCTCACTTACACCAATGGACAGATCATCCAAAATGAAAATAAATAAGGAAACAGAAGCTTTAAATGACACAATAGACCAGATAGATTTAATTGATATTTATAGGACATTCCATCCAAAAACAGCAGATTACACGTTCTTCTCAAGTGTGCACGGAACATTCTCCAGGATAGATCACATCATGGGTCACAAATCAAGCCTCAGTAAATTTAAGAAAATTGAAATCATATCAAGCATCTTTTCTGACCACAATGCTATGAGATTAGAAATGAATTACAGGGAAAAAAACGTAAAAAATCCAAACACATGGAGGCTAAACAATACGTTACTAAATAACCAAGAGATCACTGAAGAAATCAAAGAGGAAATCAAAAAATACCTAGAGAAAAATGACAATGAAAACACGACGACCCAAAACCTATGGGATGCAGCAAAAGCAGTTCTAAGAGGGAAGTTTATAGCTATACAAGCCTACCTAAAGAAACAAGAATAATCTCAAGTAAACAATCTAACCTTACACCTAAAGAAACTAGAGAAAGAAGAACAAACAAAACCCAAAGTTAGCAGAAGGGAAGAAATCATCAAGATCAGAGCAGAAATAAATGAAATAGAAACAAAGAAAACAATAGCAAAGATCAATAAAACTAAAAGCTGGTTCTTTGAGAAGATAAACAAAATTGATAAGCCATTAGCCAGACTCATCAAGAAAAAGAGGGAGAGGACTCAAATCAATAAAATCAGAAATGAAAAAGGAGAAGTTACAACAGACACTGCAGAAATACAAAGCATCCTAAGAGACTACTACAAGCAACTTTATGCCAATAAAATGCACAACCTGGAAGAAATGGACAAATTCTTAGAAAGGTATAACCTTCCAAGACTGACCCAGGAAGAAACAGAAAATATGAACAGACCAATCACAAGCAATGAAATTGAAACTGTGATTAAAAATCTTCCAACAAACAAAAGTCCAGGACCAGATGGCTTCACAGGTGAATTCTATCAAACATTTAGAGAAGAGCTAACACCTATCCTTCTCAAAGTCTTCCAAAAAATTGCAGAGGAAGGAACACTCCCAAACTCATTCTATGAGGCCACCATCACCCTGATACCAAAACCAGACAAAGACACTACAAAGAAAGAAAATTACAGACCAATATCTCTGATGAATATAGATGCAAAAATCCTCAACAAAATACTAGCAAACAGAATCCAACAACACATTAAAAGGATCATACACCACGATCAAGTGGGATTTATCCCAGGGATGCAAGGATTCTTCAATATATGCAAATCAATCAATGTGATACACCATATTAACAAATTGAAGAAGAAAAACCATATGTTCACCTCAATAGATGCAGAAAAAGCTTTTGACAAAATTCAACACCCATTTCTGATAAAAACTCTCCAGAAAGTGGGCATAGAGGGAACCTACCTCAACATAATAAAGGCCATATATGACAAACCCACAGCAAACATCATTCTCAATGGTGAAAAACTGAAAGCATTTCCTCTAAGATCAGGAATGAGACAAGGATGTCCACTCTCACCACTATTATTCAACATAGTTCTGGAAGTCCTAGCCACGGCAATCAGAGAAGAAAAAGAAATAAAAGGAATACAAATTGGAAAAGAAGAAGTAAAACTGTCACTGTTTGCGGATGACATGATATTATACATAGAGAATCCTAAAACTGCCACCAGAAAACTGCTACAGCTAATTAATGAATATGGTAAAGTTGCAGGATACAAAATTAATTCACAGAAATCTCTTGCATTCCTATACACTAATGATGAAGAATCTGAAAGAGAAATTATGGAAACACTCCCATTTACCATTGCAACAAAAAGAATAAAATACCTAGGAATAAACCTACCTAGGGAGACAAAAGACCTGTATGCAGAAAACTATAAGACACTGATGAAAGAAATTAAAGATGATACCAACAGATGGAGAGAGATACCATGTTCTTGGATTGGAAGAATCAACATTGTGAAAATGAGTACACTACCCAAAGCAATCTACAGATTCAATGCAATCCCTATCAAATTACCAGTGGCATTTTTTACGGAACTAGAACAAATCATCTTAAAATTTGTATGGAGACACAAAAGACCCCGAATAGCCAAAGCAGTCTTGAGGGAAAAAAACGGAGCTGGAGCAATCAGACTCCCTGACTTCAGACTGTACTACAAAGCTACAGTAATCAAGACAATATGGTACTGGCACAAAAACAGAAACATAGATCAATGGAACAAGATAGAAAGCCCAGAGATAAACCCACGCACCTATGGTCAACTAATCTATGACAAAGGAGGCAAAGATATACAATGGAGAAAAGACAGTCTCTTCAGTAAGTGGTGCTGGGAAAACTGGACAGCTACATGTAAAAGAATGAAATTAGAATACTCCCTAACACCATACACAAAAATAAACTCAAAATGGATTCGAGACCTAAATGTAAGACTGGACACTATAAAACTCTTAGAGGAAAACATAGGAAGAACACTCTTTGACATAAATCACAGCAAGATCTTTTTTGATCCACCTCCTAGAGTAATGGAAATAAAAACAAAAATAAACAAATGGGACCTAATGAAACTTCAAAGCTTTTGCACAGCAAAGGAAACCATAAACAAGACGAAAAGACAACCCTCGGAATGGGAGAAAATATTTGCAAACGAATCAACGGACAAAGGATTAATCTCCAAAATATATAAACAGCTTATTCAGCTCAATATTAAAGAAACAAACACCCCAATCTAAAAATGGGCAGAAGACCTAAATAGACATTTCTCCAAAGAAGACATACAGACGGCCACGAAGCACATGAAAAGATGCTCAACATCCCTAATTATTAGAGAAATGCAAATCAAAACTACAATGAGGTATCACCTCACACCAGTTAGAATGGGCATCATCAGAAAATCTACAAACAACAAATGCTGGAGAGGGTGTGGAGAAAAGGGAACCCTCTTGCACTGTTGGTGGGAATGTAAATTGATACAGCCACTATGGAGAACAATATGGAGGTTCCTTAAAAAACTAAAAATAGAATTACCATATGACCCAGCAATCCCACTACTGGGCATATACCCAGAGAAAACCATAATTCAAAAAGACACATGCACCCGAATGTTCATTGCAGCACTATTTACAATAGCCAGGTCATGGAAGCAACCTAAATGCCCATCAACAGACGAATGGATAAAGAAGATGTGGTACATATATACAATGGAATTTACTCAGCCATAAAAAGGAACGAAATTGAGTCATTTGTTGAGACGTTGATGGATCTAGAGACTGTCATACAGAGTGAAGTAATTCAGAAAGAGAAAAACAAATATCGTATATTAACGCATGTATGTGGAACCTAGAAAAGTGGTACAGATGAGCCAGTGTGCAGGGCAGAAGTTGAGACACAGATGTAGAGAATGGACATATGGACACCAAGGGGGGAAAACTGCGGTGCGGTGGGGATGGTGTTGTGCTGAATTGGGCGATTGGGATTGACATGTATACACTGATGTGTATAAAATTGATGCCTAATAAGAACCTGCAGTATAAAAAAACAAACAAAACAACTAAAAAATAAAAAATAAATAAACAAACAAAAAAAAAAAAGTGGGGAAGACCTAAGTAGACATTTTTCCAGAGAAGACATATAGATGGTTAACAGGCACATGAAAAGAGGCTCAACATCACTAATTATTAGAGAAATGTAAATCAAAACCACGATGAGATATCACCTCGCATCTGTCAGAATGGCTATCATCAAAAAGTCTACAAATAACAAATGTTAGAGAGGATGTGGAGAAAGGGAACACTTGTACACTGTTGGTGGGGATGTAAATTGGTGCAGCCCTTAAGGAAAACTGTATGGAGGTTCCTCAAAAAACTAAAAATAGAACTATCATATGACCCAGAAATTCCACTCCTGGTTATATAGCTGGAAAAAACAAACACTAACTCAAAAAGAAACATGCACCCCAACGTTCATAGCAGCACTACTTACAATAGTCAAGACATGGAAGCAACCCAAGTGCCCATCAAAAGATGACTGGATTAAGAAGATGTGGTATTTTATACGTACATACATACACACACATACTCAATGGAATATTACTCAGCCATAGAGAAGAGTGAAATTTTGCCATTTCCCCCAATGTGGATGGACCTAGAGGAATATTATGCTTAGTGAAATAAGTCAGACAGGGAAAGACACACTGTATGATATCACTTATACATGGAATTTAAAAAAATAAATGTATACGTAAAACAAACAGACTCACAGATACAGAAAACAAACTAGTGGATACCAGCGGGGAGAAGGGAGTGGGGAGGGACAAATCAGGGGTATGGGATTAACAAGCACAAACTACTATATATAAAATAGATAAGCAACAAAGATATAATGTATAGCTCAGGGAATTATAGCCATTATCTTGTAATAACCTATAATAGAGTATAATCTTCAAAAATACTAAATCACTATGCTGTACACCTGAAACAAATATAATATTGTAAATCAACTATACTCCAATGAAAACATTTTTTTTAAAGAAATCATTAAGCTGATTTGAAAATCTTCATGGGACTGCAAAGAACCTAGAATATTCAAAATAACTTTGAGGAAGAACAAGTTGGAAGACTCACACTACCTAATATCAAGATTCACAATAAACCTATTGTAATCAAGGCAACATGGTATTGGCCTAGGAGAGACATACAGGTCAATGGAAGAAAATGAAGAGTCCTGAAGTGGACTTACACCAATATGGTCAATGGATCTTAGATAAATGTGCCAAGGTAACTAAAAGAAAATTTTTTATAGATTATGTATCACACTATACTTGAATTAAATTTTTAAAGGAGAAAGGGTAATTTTTTCAACACATGGTGCTACAACAATTGGACATTCATATGCAAAAATAAAATACCACACACCCACACATAATTGATCATATTTGAGGGAACTGCACACCTAAAAAGCATGAACTTATTGCATGTCAATGATAACTTAATAAATCTGACTTTTAAGAATTGAAAGTAATCAAAATAACAGTACAGAACTTGTTAAATAAATGTTGTAGGTATATGATGCACTAATATGTAATCAATAAAAGATGGTAACATAAAAGTATCATTGGAAAGATATCCATAATTTATATTAAAAAGCAGGTTATAATTTTTAATATATATAAATGTATATATATATTTATATCTGAACACACACACATATCATGACCTACTTCTGCTTTTAAAAGCCTGGAAAAGGGCTTCCCTGGTGGCGCAGTGGTTGAGAATCTGCCTGCCAATGCAGGGGACACGGGTTCGAGCCCTGGTCTGGGAAGATCCCACATGCCGCGGAGCAATTGGGCCCGTGAGCCACAACTACTGAGCCTGCGCGTCTGGAGCCTGTGCTCTGCAACAAGAGAGGCCGCGATAGTGAGAGGCCCCCACTTGCCGCAACTGGAGAAAGCCCTCGCACAGAAACGAAGACTCAACACAGCCAAAAATAAATAAATAAAATAAAGAATTATCAAGTAGCATAATTATATGTTAAAAAAAAAAAGCCTGGAAAGACATACTTGAAAATGTAAACAAGAAAACATCTCTGCGTGATAGGATGGGATTGCCAGTAATGTCTACTTTTGCCAGTATTTTATACTTATTCTAAGTTAAATATGGCTTTTACTCATGTAATTAAAAGGCAAAAACAAAAATTCCAAAGAAGACCAACCTAAAAACATATGTGATTTATTAGGAAAAAAGCTAAACAGTGGAAAGGGGGAAAGACTGAGAAAGAGCACTCACGTGTGTGTGTGTGTGTGTGTGTGTCAAATGAGAGTGGTGGTGAAGGAATCCCTCCCAACCCTAAGTTCCATGAATAAGAGGGGGGCAAGATGCTGCAGCTCTCGTGACCCTGGTCAGACTGGCAGTAAAGGAACCACTAAACTGAAGACATATGGAGGGCAGGGGTCAGGTCTACCTTATTCACTGTTATATCATCAGCACCTAATTAGAGAGTTTAACAATCAGGAAATAATTGTTGAAGACAGGAAGGCAGAGCTTGCTATATGCCGGCCAATGATGGGGGTGTTGGGGGAGGGAAGAGAAAGCCGAGACAAAGGGAAGGAGATAGGAATCTGAGAAAGAAAGAGCATCAAGGGTGGTGGGAAGGAGAAGGCATCTATCTGGTGGGTTAAGGTGTTGAAACATCAACACCTGTAGCTGAGTAGGTGTCAGGGCTGGGACGGTGCTGGGGAAAGATGGCCCAGTCTTTTGAGGCAGCAGGAGTCTAGGAAAGGGCTGAATGAACAGTGGAACAGGGCAAAGAAGGGCCAAGTCTCTAAAGCTTGTTACAGAAAGATGAGTCACTGCAGCACACAAAATCCACTCGAGCATTTTGTCTGAAGAAAGACAAGGGGAGACACAGGTCCCCACAGCCCTGGTATCCATACAGGAACCTGTCACCTGGAGCGGAAGAAAGGCAAGAGGATCTCTGGTTTGTGGCCTCCAAGTTCAAGTGTTTGCCACATAAGAGGTAAATAATACATCTTTGTTGAAAGAATGAGTCCTTCGGGACTTCCCTGGCGGTCCAGTGGTTAAGACTCCACACTCCCAATGCAGGGGGCACGGGTTCGATCCCTGGTCGGGGAATTAAGATCCCACATGTTGCAGTGCGGCCAAAAAAAAAGAAGAATGAGTGCCTCAACTAATGAGGAGAAAGAACGCATTGTCCTGAGGAGTCAGGCAGCCACGTAAGAAAGGACATCAGAGCCATGCTGATTGACATGCGCCCCCAGTGGGCCATCCTCTCCCAACCTCTCATCCTGTTGGCACCAAGGCCTCCCATTCCCAAAAGTGCTACCACACACAAGCTCCAGGGGAATATTTAGAGTCCAATTCCTGTCCTCCCTGAGTATGTACGGGGACTACCCAAGGATTCAGGGAGCCCTCAACAAGCACTTTTTCTCCTGATAGGTCTACTGATACAGTCAAGGGCCCGTGGCAGTCCAGCACCAGATCCAGAGGACTCTTTTCCAACTTTTTAGGAAAACAAACAAACAAACTCTCCCACACTCTCTGCTTTTGCCCCCAGGGCTCCTGAGAGAGCCAACTCCCTCAAGATCAGGCTAAAGGTCACCCAGGAGACTTCTCAGGCCCCACCTACCTTCGTAGACCTTCCTCAGGAAGCACTGCTGGCTGTCTTGAGTTTGGCAGAAGCTTTCCCCGCTCTCACAAACCCCGCTGGCGTTGACTCGGTGACACTGGAAACATTCTAGAGCTGGAAAGTCAAAGCAGCATAATAAGGCCCTTCCGGCCCAGCGTCCCGGCTGCTCAGGAGGGAGCACACCTGTGACCCAGGTGCGCCTGGACACTGACCGGCTCCCAGCGCCTGACGAGTGTGCTGAAAGCAGGTCGTTTCTCCGCGCTTGGCTTACACCTGGGAGGAGGCGTGTGCGCCTCTAGGCACAGGGTCTGCACCTGAGCGCAGAGGGCTCTCCCTGTCCTCCCAGGGATGGGCTGTGCTGCTGGAGGAGTGAGGTCAAGTCCTTCACTAACCCCGCTTCTAGGGCTAGTGATCACTCCTCCTTCTGGGAACAGCCCACATGCACCACCCACAAAGAACCTTCTTTGTCCCCTTTCAATTCAAATGTAGGGCTCTCAATAAGAAAGGTTGAGGCATGGGGGAGTATCAGGGATTAGAACTGAGGTGGGAGGGAGGTAGAGGCTGAAGTAAAATGGGGTAGGGAGGAGGAAGAAGAAAGGGAAGAGGAGCAGAGTGGGACCCAAAGTGGAAGATGCAAAGGAGAGAGGGTGGAGGAGGAAAGAGAGGGGTGAGGTGAGGCTGTGGTCACCTCCAAGGCTCGGGTTAGGTCCTTGTGCCTTTCTTCCCACTGCCCCATGCCCATCAACCCACAGCCCCTGTGGGTCTGCCTCACCTAGACCCAGTCCCCACGGCCCTCCCAGATGCCCGGCAGGGGCTCACCTTGCAGGAGGCCCAGCAGCAAGGAGAGGCCCAGCAGCAGCAGCAGGAAGCGCGTCCCCATCTCCGATCGAGGACAAGGCAGTAGCAGGAGGTGGAACAGCTGCAGGCGCCCGGACCCTGAGGATCTGGCTTTATAACCCCGGCAGGCACGGCAGCCAATGGGAGCCGAGGCGAGGGGCTGGGCTTCCCCAGGATGCGGATGCGGCGTGAGCCAAGGGCCCGATGGGAGCCCCGCGTTCCTGCTGCACAGGCTCTGCTCACCGCCACCTGCCGTGCTGAGGGAGCCACGTTCTTTCAAGGCTTCTTTTGCTCCCATTTTAACTAGCTTTTAAATGGGAGAATCATGTCTGCCTTACGCGGCCAAAGGATTTATGAGATCCAGGTGAGCTAATGACCCTGGAGGGGTGGGGCATACACCGTGATCTTCCGTACTTCGGGGACTATTTCCTTGAATACAGTTTAAGTCCAGATACTGAAATCTTTTGATTTCAGAGAAATTAGGGGACTTCCCTGGCGGTCCGCGCTTCCACTGCAGGGGGCACGGGTTTGATTCCTGGTCGGGGAACTAAGATCCTGCATGACGTGCAGTGCGGCCAAAAAATGAAATAAAATGACAAAAAAAAAAAAAAAAAAAAATTAGAAGAAGTGGATACTTGCCTAGACTGTTGCTCAGTAAAGCACTAAACATAAAATAGCAGATTTGGGTTTATCTTTCAGGCAGGCTGCATTACAGACTAGAGATTTTTGTTTGTTTACACTGCTTGATGAATGTAATTTAAAAACACTGATCTGGAGGGAAAAGTTTTGTACCTTTGGCTTCAGGCTCCCTTGCAGCCCTAGGCCCACCCCAGATCCTGGGTCCCCCTCTTACCCAAACATCGGACTTCAAGAATGAACATAAACCCCCCGCAACTTGGCTTTAACCTTCAATCCCAGCTTAAGAACAGGAAACCCACTAAAACGGAGGGCTTATTCCATAGGGGTATAATTATTCCCCAGCCCAGCTCTGAAGTCTGAGGAGGTTGTGTCACCTGCTTCAGCCCAAAATAGCATGATTGACTGAGAGCTTGCTATGTACCAGACACAGTGCTAAATATTTGAACAATGTTATTCGATTTGATTCTCACACAACAGCCTATATGGTAGTTATTAATGTCTCCATTTTATCGATGAGAAAACTAAAAGGAAGCGGTTAGTCCCAGGTGACAAAGGATAGCTGGCAGATTGAAACCCGGATCTGCAGACTCCACTGACCCTGTGACTCTGCCAGGGAAACCTGGCAAGTCTTCTGGGTCCCAAGAGCCACCAAATTAGTGTCTGAGGACTGGATTCTTGCTGCCAGATATGGATCCTTTAGACTCAGAAGGTCCCTAGCACCAGCTCCACATCGTGAACAAGAATGGATGTGTTTCCTCAGAAATAATTTTTTATAATCTGCTAAGAATAAGGTTTTTACTTAGTGGTTTTTTTTCTGGGACTCCCAGTTAGCCCTAGTCCTAGAATGCTCTGGGATTCTAAGGGGAGGAGGGTGGGCCCTGATGCCTAAACCAGTTCCTGGGGGTTCTCTTCTCTCCACTCCCTGAAGCTTCTCCCTGACTCTCCTTCCAGAGAGTCCAGCTGTCCAAGCCCCTCACCGAGGCCAGGGGCTACCCCAGCTCCTGTTCACAGTCTTTCCTGCTGTGGAAAAGATAGAGGAGACCCATTGTAGCCTGAGGAGTGCTGAGGGGCTCAACATGATGTATGGTGCATGACTTAGGGGTGGGGACAGACAATGTCTGAACCTTAGGGTGGGAGGATGTGTCATTTAATAAATATATGAATACAGTTACTATAATACACTTTATAAAAGAAAGTAAAACCTAATTGCTTTCTTAGTACAAACTGTACAAAGCTTGACAAAATCATCTTAGCCCATAGAGGTATCAGGAAGCAGTCAACCCCTTTCTCAGCCACCATCAAGGAGGTTTAAAGGGGGCCTCCTTAGGGTAGACTAAGATCTTATATGTTTACCCAAAAATGGTATGCATTTTTTTTTTTTTAAGATTAAGAAAACTTCTCTGTTTCTTACAAAAGAAACACAAAAGACTGTATATGTTGGTCTCCACCATTAGTTTCAGTTGTCATTCTCCATCTGGCTTCAGTCACAGCAGAATTCCAGGCTGTTAGTTTTAAAAGCTTTTAGCAGTTGCCCTGTCATAGATGAGTTCCTATGCTAAATAAGTTTGCAAGATTTCAGTGTTCTGAAGAGAAGTCGATCATCAACTTTCCTAGGTTATAAGTACATGGGTTTAGTCCACTGGTGTGCTGGTAAATGTTTAACAACTGGCTTGTGGGGTGAAGGAGGGTGGGGAGAGTCCTGATTTGTAGAATTTGTAGATTTACATGGTGTCAATGGCAATTTCAAGCTACCATCCTGACGTCACTGAATTAAGTTAAGAGATGTGCACACCATTATACAGTATTTCTAACACACAGATACAACAGAACTAAATAACCTTAACAGTGCAGATTAATAGTAAAATGTAGTAAAATAAATAAGGAGTGATGAAGTTTTGAGTATCTTTGTTTCTAATATAATTTGTCAGTTTATATGTTAATTTTTATTAATACCTGTGTTCAACCACCAATTTGTAAAATTCCTGAAACTCTAATAATCAGCTCTCATAAGCCAGTTGAAGCCAGCTCTCAGCACACCACTGGTTGAGTCACAATTATGAAAAGCCGGTCAAGTGAAAGGTAGAAATTGCTGTATCCTTTTACTCACACAATTCCCAGTGATAATATCCTTCCTCCCATCCCTGACTTGATTTGTTACAGAAGGGACAAATATTATATGGCCAGCCAAACAGAAGCTTTCCCCACCTTTGAACAGCTGCTCCTTTTGGGTTCATGCAACCTGACGATGGAGAAGGTGTTGTCTCAAAAGGATGGTGCAGAAGTATCTAACCATCTGTTTGCAGACTGAGCTCCTGTGGGGATGTAAGGCTATGGCAGCTGTAGCTAGAGAAGCTCTGATCTGAGAGACCCTTATTTGGAGTTTCTGCAGAACTTTACTACTCAGGATTTTAGTTTTAGAAGTCAGTTTTGGCAACAGAAAAAAAGAAAGTTCTGATGAGGACAACAGAGGCCGAGAGGAAGCTGTTTCAGTGGTCCAGGGGAAAGGAGATGAGAGCCTGAACTTGGGTTATGCTGGTGGGAATAAAGAGGAGCTGATAAACTAGTTTGAGGTGAAACTGACATAATGCGGAGGTGAGGGCAAGGGGGAAGTCAGTTACAGGCACACCTCGTTTTATTGTGCCACACTCCCACCCTTTATTGCGCTTCGCAGATATTTTGCTTTTTACAAATTGAAGGTTGGCGGCAACCCTGCATTGAGCAAGTCTATCAGTGCCACTTTTTCCAACAGCATGTTCTCACTTCATGTTTTTGTGTCACATTTTGCTAATTCTCACAGTATTTCAAAGCCTCCACCAGCAAAAAGATTGTGACTCACTGAAGGCTCAGATGATGGTTGGCATTTTTTGTCAATAAAGTATTTTTAAATTAAGGTATGTACATTTTTTAGCCATAATGCTATTGCATGCTTAATAGACTACAGTATAGTGTAGACATAACTTCTTTTTAATTGAGAAAGCTTTTTTTAAAATTAATTTTTATTGGAGTATAGCTGATTTACAAGGTTGTGTTAGTTTCTGCTGTATAAACATAACTTTTATCATGTGACTCGCCCAGGCATACCTTGGAGTTTGGGTTCCGGATTACCACAATAAAGCAAACATTGCAATAAAGTGAGTCACATGCATTTTTTTGGTTTCCCAGTGCATAAAAAATTTATGTTTATACTATACTGTAGTCTAGCAGGCATGCAATAGCATAATATCTAAAAAATAATGTACATTTCTCAATTTAAAAATACTTTGATTAAAAAATGCTAACCAGGGCTTCCCTGGTGGTGCAGTGGTTAAGAATCTGCCTGCTAATGCAGGGGACACGGGTTCAAACCCTGGTCTGGGAGGATCCCGCATGCCGCGGAGCAACTAGGCCCGTGAACCACAAATACTGAGCCTGCGTGTCTGGAGCCTGTGCTCCGCAACAAGAGAGGCCGCGATAGTGAGAGGCCCGCGCACCGCGATGAAGAGTGGCCCCCGCTTGCCGCAACTAGAGGAAGCTCTCGCACAGAAACAAAGACCCAACACAGACAAATAAATAAATAAATAAATAAATAAATAAATAATTAAAAAAAAAAAAAAGCTAACCATCATCTGAGCCTTCAGTGAGTCGTAATTTTTTCGAAGAGTAACAAAAATCGCTGATCACAGATTACCATAACAAAGTTAATAATAAAGCAAAAGTTTGAAATAAGACAAGAATTGCCGAAATGTGACATAGAGGCATGAAGTGAGCAGACGTTGTTGGAAAAATGGCACCAATAGACTTGCTTGATGCAGGGTTGCCACAAACCTTCAATTTGTAAAAAATGCAGTATCTGAGAAGCACAATAAAGTAAAGCACAGTAAAACAAGGTATGCCCATTCCAAGCTAAAAGTCCCAGGAACAGAGCTGGAGTACAAATGATGAATTCAGTATCACAAATGTTGAGTTTCAAATGTTCTGGGATGTCCAGCTGGTAGTTGGATATATGGGTCTAAACTGAAAAGAGAGGAGTCTATGGGCCAGATTGGTGGATTTGGGGAGTCTTCAGTTGGTAGGTGGTGATTGACATGGATTAAGACTTCCCAGGGAGTGTGTGAAGAGTTAAGAATTAATGCTTATCAGGAAGACTAGATGGAGAAGTACAGTTTCAGGAAGGGGGAGGGGAACCATGAAAATGCAGAGGGCATTGCATATTCAGAGAATAATTAGAAGTTGTGTATGGATGTGGCCTGTGATGGAGCTTGGGATGAAGGTAGAGAAAGGGAAGGGGAGGAGCAGAAAGACAAGACAGAGAAAGTACATGTGGGGACAGATTGTGCAAGGTCTTGATACCTTCCCCTGGCAGTAGCAGTGCACAGGTGAAGCAACATGCCTTCGATTTTACTGTGCCCCCTCTGACTTTCAGGAAACTTCAGAATGGTTACCACAGCTCTGACCCCTTTCTAGGTTTCTTAACATAGATCACCATGCTAGGTATCACATAGACCTCCATCCTGGCCACTGTGAATTGCATGAAAGACCTGTGTGGTAGCCTGGCATTAGAATTTTGTGCAAAAGGGATGAGAATGAGAGGTTAAGCCATTGAGATTTTCTCTCTTGAAAACTGAATGTCAGAGTCAAGAATGTCTATTAGGACCAAAGAATAGACAAAGGCACATGTCAGGGAAGTCGGGGGTAAGCATAAGCCGTGAATAAACAGAAGTCATGAGTAAGCAGAAGTAATGAACATTCAGAAACTCTGAGTGAGCAAAAGTTATAAATCATACAGATGGCCAATAGACACATGAAAAGATGCTCAACATCGCTAATTATTAGAGAAATGCAAATCAACACTACAATGAGGTATCACCTCACACCGGTCAGAATGGCCATCATTGGGCTTCCCTGGTGGCGCAGTGGTTGAGAACCTGCCTGCCAATGCAGGGGACACGGGTTCGAGCCCTGGTCTGGGAAGATCCCACATGCCGCGGAGCAATTGGGCCCGTGAGCCACAACTACTGAGCCTGCGCGTCTGGACCCTGTGCTCCGCAACAAGAGAGGCTGTGATAGTGAGAGGCCCGCACACCGCGATGAAGAGTGGCCCCCGCTTGCCGCAACTAGAGAAAGCCCTCGCACAGAAACGAAGACCCAACACAGCTAAAAATAAATAAATAAAATTTAAAAAAATCTATTAAAAAAAAAAAAAAAAAGAATGGCCATCATTAAAAAGTCTAAAAATAATAAATGGAGAGAGTGTGGAGAAAAGGGAACACTCCTACACTGTTGGTGGGAATGTAAATTGGTGCAGCCACTATGGAGAACAGTATGGAGGTTCCTTAAAAAACTAAAAATAGAGTTACCATATGATCCAGCAATCCCACTCCTGGGCATATATCCAGAGAAAACTCTAATCCAAAAAAGACACATGCACCCCAATGCTCATAGCAGCAGTATTCACAATAGCCAAGACATGGAAACAACCTAAATGTCCATTGACAGATAAACAAATAAAGATGTTGTACATATATATATACGTATATATATATACGTATATATATATACATGTATATATATAAATGGAATACTACTCAGTCATAAAAATAATGAAATATTTCAATTTGCGGCAACATGGATGGACCTAGAGAATATCATACTAAATGAAATAAGTCAGACAGAGAAAGACAAATATTACATGATATCCCTTATATGTGGAATCTAAAATATGATACAAATGAACTTATTTACAAAACAGAAACAGACTCATAGACGTAGAAAACAAACTTAATGGTAACCAAAGGGGAAATGGGGTGGGGGGATGGAGGGATAAATTAGGAGTTTTGGATTAACAGGTACAAACTACTATATATAAAATAAAGAACAAGGTCCTACTGTATAGCACAGGGAACTATATTCAATAGCTTGTAATAAACCTAGTGGAAAAGAACATGAAAAAGAATATATATGTGTGTACATGTGTATAACTGAATCACTTAGCTGTACACCACAAATTAACACAACATTGTAAATCAACTATACTTCAAAAAAGAAAAATGTTATGAATCAGTAGGAGTTATAAGTAAGCGAAAGTCACAGCATAGAGAGTAGAAGAAAGTCAGTTTAGAGCAAGAGCAGTAAGAACGTAGGCAGGAAGACTAGAAGAAAAGAAGGTCTACCAGATAACTATTACTAGAACAGCTGTGTATCCAGAACTATTTCAGGTCACAGACTGTGTTCAGGTCTCCATGAGGCCCAGTCTGGGTGGTCTGTATTCTGACATGTATATCTAATTCCCCATCGTTTAAGGTAAACCGAATGAGGCCTGGTATCTCTCATCTCCACTGTACTCTTTTCTCTCTGCTACTTTCTCCCGGACTTCTCAGCTTGCTTATCCCCCATTTGGCCCCAAATAGTGGTCTCAGCACATGAGTCTAAATGATCTTTCAACTCAGCTCCCCATAGCTAATTTTCTCTGTCTTTCTGTGTTCCAACTGCATATTTCTAGGAGAAGACTCTGACTAAGTTCATCTTTTTTAACCAGGTCACAAACATCACAGGGGCTGAGTTGGCTAGTTCTTTGGTTCATTTGGGGCATTAGAAATTGGAGCATTAACTCATCTAGGCAGGAACTGGAATACCTCTGGATGTCTTAGCTCCAGAACTGTTCAAATTCCATAGTGAATTCTCCATCACCACATGGCTTCCTCTATGATGAGCTCAGATACTCACAGGTTGGACTTTGAAGTGCCAGACTACTGGACACAGGGAGAAGATTCCCAAAGTAGAGCCCAGTGAAAGCCAGCCTGGGTGGGGTTGAGGTATAGTCCTGTAAAGCCAACCTTAAGAAGAGGGAGGAAGAAGTTGGAGGATGAGGTTTAAGGAGAGAACATTCAGGCTTTAAGGTCTTATCTGTTAATACTGTGACTCCTGGGGAGGCGTGAGGCAGGGATGTCCCAGAAAGTTCTGATAATTACAGAGAACTGCTGGCAAACTTTAAACTGGTAGGTGGTATAGATAGCACCTCTTCCTTTCCACTAATTTCCACTGCTTCTATCAACAAAAGTCTGACTGAATGTGATCTCAGCTCTTCCTCCAAACTCACTCCACATCAAAAAAAGGAACTATTGACAGCATTCTGTGTCATGCCTTTCTCTCCTCCAGAGGAGTTGAGCCGCAGACCTGGAAATCCTAGTTTTGTCCTCCAACTCAAGCCAAGTAGGGTAGGCCTCTGCAACTTCTGATCCCTGAGGTCCTGCTTTCTCCCACTGACCCAGAATCTTCAGCCAGCCCACTCTAGGGGCTGTCTATACATCTTCCTCCATGAAGTAGAGCGAGGTCCAGAAAAGATAATTCATTTATTCCTTCATGCAGGAAAAATGCACCTGTTATGTGTCAAGCATGCTGTTAGGTAGTGAGGATACAACAGTGATCAAGACAGACTGGAACACCATTTTCAAGGAGCTTAAACTCTAATGGGGAAGAGACTTCCCTGGTGGTCCAGTGGTAAAGAACCCACCTTCCAATGCAGGGGACGCGGGTTCGATCCCTGGTTGGGGAATTAAGATCCCACATGCTGTGGGGCAACTAAGCCCACGCACCACAATTACTGAGCTTGCACGCCTCAATGAGAGAGCCCATGTGCCACAAACTACAGAGCCCACATGCCCTGGAGCCCGTACGCCACAACTAGAGAGAAGCCTGCACACCGCAACTAGAGAGAAACCCAAGCAGACGGTGGGCTGTAATGAAAAGAACCCACATGCCTCAACAAAGATCCTGTGTGCTGCAACTAAGACCCGATGCAGCCAAAAAAAATAAGGAAAATAAATACATAAAATAAATAAATATTAAAGATAAAAAAAGAAAGTCATCACATTTGCCTGCTACATGTATTAAGAAAAAGTCTAATGGGGGAGACAAGCATTAAATAAGTATAAAAGTGACAAATACATCTATTCTAGATCCAGCATTCAGTGGTACATGTAACAAAGTGGTCCAAGAGAGGTGGGCAGGGAAGAGGGAGGAGATGGGGGCTATGGTAGCTCTGCCACCCAATCCCCCCAAAGTTCTAGCTTAATACCAAGTGGATGCTTCACTGCATCCATCTTCTCAGCAGTTACAGCTCAAGGCACAGCTTTCAAATATGTCTTGTAGATCTCTTTTCAATGCCCATATCACGTAAATTCTCCTGTTACCCATTTGAGTTTGCCACCTGTTTCCTGCCAAAACCATGATTGATATAGGCCATTATGAAAATACTATTAACAGAAGTGAGCAGGGTTAAGGAAACAAAAAAATAAAGTTGGGGCATCCAGATTTAGCAACTGCAAGAAATCATCATCATTCCTAGGCCTGAGGGAGCAGGGGAAGGAAAACATGTAACCATAGCCTGGTGGAGAGCTGACGCCATGGAAGAGAGGACACCCTTTAAAAACTGTCACATCAAGACCCAGCCAGTGTCAGAACTGTGGCAGGAAGGTAATAGGAGGAATAAATACTTCAATCTCAATCCGTGTGTGTGTGTGTGTGTGTGTGTGTGTGTTCTCTCCGCCAATCTTCCATTGGCTAAACACAATCTAAAGCCAACCCCAACCAGCACTCAGGTGATCAACTCAAGAGAGATCATCCTTCTGGGGTCCAGGACCAAAAGGAAAAAAGGCTGATTTAGAGAGTCAAACAAAAAATAACCAGCTAATCACACCTCACTGTTAAGAACACTTTAAAAAGAGAGTAGATAAATTTTAAAATTTATTACATAGAGTATATGTTATTTTGGTAATATGAGTTTTTAAGGTAGGGCAGAGAGCCCCAATATACCACGGTGCATGAGCCTTCACAGTACAATTTGCCGTGGGTTGCCAGAGGTCCAACCTGCCTGATCGGGTGATAGTGAGAACCTCAGAGCACAACCTATTGTGATGAATCATGGATTGTTTCTGAGGTTCTAGAATCCCAGACTGTGGCTCAGCACTGGGAGCTTCTGCTCACAGGTTTTTTCACGGCTCTTGGGCACCCCACACCAGGGTGCCCTCTCTCCCAAAATCCAGATGAAGAAGTTTCTTCTGCTAGTGAGTCTGTATCTGCTTGGATCTGCCAGAGGTAAGTCCTCTTGTCTTGGCTCTGGGTGGACATGTAAGAGGCACCTTTAAGGCATTTCAGCCCTTGAAGAAGGAAGGCCAGTATCTTAGTTACCCAAACCAATCTAACTCAGAATTAGGAGTAGCTGAACAAGTTCAACTCTGAGAGCTACTGAACCTGTGGTGGGTTCCTCCTAGTTATGGCTTCACCATCAGAGACTAGCTTAGCACAGTCTCGTTCCTAATACTTTCAGCCACTTGACATTGTATCTGATGATCTGTGAAATGAGAAGGTTGGCCTAGGGGTTCTGCGGAGGTCCAGTGAAGGTTTGCCCCCATGAACTGAGTGTAGGGGATCCTTGTGTAGTTAATGTAGAAGGAGAGACATGAGGAGATGGGAGTGTGGTATGCCTGGAAAGTCATCCGAGAACACAGCATGGCTCTGGGCCAGAGACCTTACAAGCCCCTCTTTCATTGGTCTATCCATCCAGTGGTCTGTATTTCCTCTTTCAGGATCCCCATTCAGGGTGGGCTCTGTTCCCTCCTTCCTCCTACAGGAGAAGTGAGAGGCCATGAGCTCTGATCTGTCTGTTAAATGACAAAGTGTTTTCTGTAACGTCAGTTCTCAGAGATTTTGTCTTTTGCTTTCTTAGACTTTCAAAAGTTGACTCAGAAACGTAGCTACATAGCTACCAGATGGTAGTATGTGCTAGCCACTTGGTGGGGCAGTGAGTCATAAACTATAAGCATGATGAAGAAATTAGTGTGCTTTTTCAAGCCTCCCTTCCATATCAGAAATTTCTTTATTAAAACTTCTGTTAACTTTTGAAGGATCAGTCAAGCAGATGATATTTCTGTAACAACTTTTTAAAATTAAAAATTCCTTAAAGCCTTAGTAAATCTTACCTTTCCTTTATCAACATATTCTAATGCTAGCCTTTTGAAAGTTATTGATTGTAAGGTCTTCAAATCACTCAGAATACACACACACATACACACACACACACACAAATATATATATATATATATATATATATATATATATATATATATATATATATATATATATATATATATATATTTTCAGGATTCTTACAGAGCTAGAGTATTTTGGGGACTTAGGCCTCAAAGACCCTGTAATTCAGCTTTTGGTTAGGATTAATAACTTAGTCATTATAGTCTACTCACCACCCTTCTCTAGGTTACTCAGTCTAAATCAGTTACTCAGTCAAAGAGTAATAATTTTTAAAAAAAGTAATAACCAAATTGTCTGCTTGGTGCTACACTTAATAAAATGGAAGTTGTACTTAAGGATATTTGTCTGACAGCCACTAATAAGCTGGATTAAATGTAGAAGAGAGTGGTCAGAACAGAATGACCAGCTAAGAGTTTTGTAATTCCAAATGCAAGGTCAGGAGGAGGGAAAACTAAAATTACCTGAGCATTTGAGCAACGGACTAGGCACTTCACAATTTATCTTATTGAATACTCATGACAACTCCGTAAAGCAGGTGTAAATGGTACGTCACAAGGAATCTCAATTCAGGGATATAGAAGCAAAGATTGTTTTTATCTTAATAATTAACAGCAACTTGGCTTTGGGTCCCCAACTCACATGGATTGGGGTTGAGTATGTGAAAGAACATGAACTTGCCAAGTAAAGGTGTCTTAATCCCTTCTGGTAATTTTTGTGGGTTCATTAGATATTTGTCATCTCTAGTTTAAAAGTTATCTTCTCCAAAGTTTAAAATCTTCCACCCTCAGTTTCAGCTAGAATTACTCAGCTACTGAAACAATTTGCTTTCTCTCCCTCTTGTAACTCCATTCTTACCTTTCACCCACAGGGGAACTGGAGGGAGGCTAGTGGTGGACTTCTGACTACATGAATGATGGGACATTGATTTCCTGATGTTGGCTCTGTCAGGGAGGCACAGGTGCTTTTGGTGCTGGGTGAGGGGGCCCCCACGTGCCCACTCAGGGTACACAGATCCACACAAATATTGTGGATCTTAAAATTCTTCCCTTCAATCACAGAGGTGGTCTCTGTGTTTCCTTAACACCCCTGTCCTTCATGGTCTCCCAGGTAATTGGCTGACTGCATCCAACATCCGCAGTATCTTCAGGTGCTTGACCTAGGCCCCCAGAAACCTAGGAACCCCACAACATTAGCCTTGCTCCATAGGAAAGAACTCTTTATCCAGACGTCCTCTCTCACCTTTGCCATCTCTCTTCTGTTATTTCTCCATCCCAGGAGCATCAGGTCAACCTGTTGAGCTTCCTGGCTCTATAGATCATCAAGCTTCAGTTCAGCAACCTTCAGGTGACTACCTTTCACTTGCAAACCCTTCAGATGGTGAGGCTTTATATGAGACTTCTTCAGGCGAGAACACTTTGAGTGAGCATGGTTCAAGTGAGCACACTGCGGTTGAACACGCTTCAGGTGAGCACGCTGCAGTCGAACATTCTTCAGGTGAGCACGCTGCAGGTGAACAAGCTTCAGGTGAGCACGCTGCAGTTGAACAAGCTTCAGGTGAGCACGCTGCAGTTGAACAAGCTTCAGGTGAGCACGCTTCCAGTGAACAACCTTCTGGTGAACAGCCTTCGGGTGAAAAGCCTTCTGGTGAACAGCCTACAGGTGAACAGCCTGCAGGTGAACAGGTTGCAAGTGAACAGGTTGCAAGTGAGACGCCTTCAGGTGAACAGCCTGCAGGTGAACAGGTCTCAGCTGAACAAGTCTCAGGTGAAAAATCACCAGGCGAACAGCCATCAGGTGAACAGCCTTCAGGCATCCCGCCTTCAAGCACAATTTCAGGTGAGCCACATTTGGATGGGTGCCCATCCTTGACTTCAGGTGGGAAGTAGGTAACACATACAGAAAACCAATTTTAAGGAGTTTAGAAGAAAGAATAGTTCATACACTTCACAAACAGCTCTCCCAAAGAGAGCTGTTTACATTTTACATCTCTTTACATTTCTTTACAATAATCCCAGGTGGCAAGATCCAGGTTTTGTGGGGCCCTTTGGAGGTTAAACTGTTCAGAGGGCCCTCTTTAAGAAAAACAAAACAAATATAAAAGTGCCAGCAGTCCCTCCAACTTCACTCTATGCAAGAAATTGTGAATACAGATGCCCACAGCTCTCCTGGAAGGGGCTCACGGAAGACAACTTTGGTGAGCTTCATGCTAAATCTGCCTCTTAACAAACTATGTTAAAATGCTTTGCAAACCCTCTAAAGAGATGTCTAGCAGTGGAGCTGGTAGCTCTTGGTTTTTATGTTTGAACATGGTGTCAATGGAAATAATAAACAATCAATAATAATAATAGAAAAGAGTTTTATCTGAGCCAAAGTGAGGACTATAGCCCGGAAGCCAGCTTCCCAGATTACTCTGAGAAACTGCTCTGGAGGAGCAGAGTTTTGAGCACAGTTCCATATCTTGTCAGAACAAAGAACATTAAACAAGTCAGGGATACATTTCTTCAAGGTATAAAAAAAAAAAAAAAAAAAAAAGACCAGCACATACCTGTACAGTATGTACAGTATGGCCTTGGCACCTGGGAAGGGAGTTTTATCATCAGTGGAGTACTGGAACTGGCATCCCATGAAGAGGGATATTTAATCTTTATTTTTCACATGGACATTTTTTACTTCTGGTTAATGTGACCTTTTCTTTAATAATTAAAGCAGTTGTTCAATAGGCCACAAGGAGGCTGTTTTAGTTAGCATAAAATTCAAGTTGACTAATGTATAAACCAGAATGACTTCTCCATACCTCACTCAATATGTGAACATTTCTTTCATCAATGGAAAGTAAAGCATACTGATACTTTTGTCTGTTAGATCCAGAAATAAGTTCCCAGGACAACTGCAATTGTTTGGCTCTTACTCAAAAGGGGTTCTTCAAGGAAGGAAAGCAGGATCCAAGGTTTAATGTCTCAAGTTATTACCAGACATAGACACTTTATATTTCACCCCATTACATAAGTAGCAGTATTCCAAATTTTCAGACGAGAGAAGTTACATCATCCGGCTAGAAAGTAGCAAATCTTGGATTCAAACTTAAGTTTGACTCCAAAGCCCATATTCTTTCCACTTTATGCTTCCTTAATTAGGGAATTGGCAGTGGAGGTAGAGAGGCAATATGGAATCACTTCAAAGAGACTGCGCTTTGTGACAAACTGCCCTGATTGAAGGTCACTTTGAGAATAGAGAATTGATGTAATGTTTGCAACATTACAGCATTCTAAAACAGATTATTAATCAGTCAGATTTCACTGCAAGTGTCTGTGCCTTGTGGATAAGTGAGAGTATGATGGGGAGTAGGAAAGGGAGCCAGTCACATGAGGAGTTCTATTGCTCCTATTGAGTTAGACACGGCAGAAGGGCATCTAATGATAAATGTCCGGGAAGCCACTGGGTGATGAATTAGAATAAAAGTCAGTACTAGAGAGATAAATGTGGGATTCATCAGCAATGAAAATCATAGATGAAGCAATAAGAATGAAGGCATTTCCTCTGGCACAGAAGAGAAAATATGCTCTTTCAGGCACAGAGCCCTCACATCCCCAACAAGAACCAGGAAAAGAAATGTGCTGTATCCACCTACTTGTTGCCCATCACCCCTCCCCAGATGTGTGACTCAAGGCTACACAACCTGGATCCTAAGGTTATTTCATCAGGCTGATCTTAAATTTTCAGGCCCAGTATTAAATTGCCACACATGCTCTTATATGAATGACCAAGGAAAATGTCTTCGAGGAGAGGGAGTCTGCTCCACCCAGAATTCCCAGCAGTGCATGTTAAAGAAGATCTTTGAAGGTATGTGGGGACTTCATGAGCCAGTCTTTGCCAGAGGACACATCAACCAGCTTGAGTACTGATGGGGAGGAGATAGGGTGGCGGGGGCCTGAGGAGGGAACAAGCTGTGATTCCCCAAAAACTTGGAGATTCTGGAGAACCTTATCCTTTCAAGAATCAAGAGCAGAATTCCAGCTATTGATGGAGAGGTCCTTCCCAGCAGGCTTACGATGTCTTAAAAAGAGGCAGGGAGATTGGCTGTCTCTTCCTATTAAAGAAATGTGTGGGTTGCCCCTTGAGCCATTGAGACATTGACTGTAAGCTCAGGAATGTGTCTATCTTGTTCATGGCTATATATTCCTAGCACTTAGCACAATGTCCAGCCCGTGGTAGGCATTTAGTAAATATTGAATAAATGAGTTAAGTAATAAACAGTTGTCCACCAGTCTGTGTTCACAGGTTGGCAGACATGTACGTGTCTTCCTACACCTCTCTACCCTTACACTCAGTCCTCATCCCCAAAATAAGGAAGGGATCTTGGTTACTTCCATCCCATGAACTTCCCTTGACTGCCTGACTTCCCTTGTGGTTCGTTTGGTCCCTCACTAGAGAGAGTGGGCAACTGATCGGGGGAAGGGCCCAGAAGAAGCAGATGGAAGGGAGGAGTGAAAGAATATACAAGTTGGAGGATTTGGTCATGCCTACATAGGGACACTGGGAAACATGGATGAAAGCTAAGATTGGAGGAGGAAGCTTTCTGCTCATTACAGTCTGTCTCTACTTCTTTCAGGTGGAAAACTTCAATTCATCGTCCAGGGCTGTGAAAACATGTGTCCATCCATGAACCTCTTCTCCCATGGAACCAGGATGCAAATTATATGCTGTCGGAATCAACCTTTCTGCAACAAGGTCTAGAAGCCTGTGCCCTTGCTTCCTGCTCTGACTCAGGCAGCAAAAATCCTCCCTCACCCAACTGGACTCAATTTATATTTAGTTTCTTCCCCAGTCAACAACTAATCACATCTTCCTCTGCCTGAGTGTCAGACAGGAAGCTCAAATATCTTTCCTCTCCTATCCATGCCCTGTTACACATTCTTCTCTGGCCTCCAACTTCTCTATCCCCTTACCCCATCTCTCAACATTCTTTTCTTTTTCAATAAATTCCACATGATTAAAGAATATAGACTCCAGACAGAGTCTTTTCCCATCAACCAGGGGCAGGGTCACCCTGAGCTTCCTTCTGCTCCACACAGTAAAGGAGATCCATTTTTTTTTTCTTTCTTTCTTTCTTTTTTTTTATTTTTGAATTTTATTTATTTTTTTATACAGCAGGTTCTTATTAGTCATTCATTTTATACACATCAGTGTATACATGTCAATCCCAATCACCCAATTCATCCCACCCCCACCCCCACCCCCCCACTTCTTTCCCCGTTTGATGTCCATTTGTTTGTTCTCTACGTCTGTGTCTCAATTTCTGCCCTGCAAACCAGTTCATCTGTACCATTTTTCTAGGTTCCACATATATGCATTAATATATGATATTTGGTCTTCTCTTTCTGACTTACTCACTCAGTATGACAGTCTCTAGATCCATCCACATCTCAACAAATGACCCAATTTCATTCCTTTTTATGGCTGAGTAATATTGCATTGTATATATGTACCACATCTTCTTTATCCATTCGTCTGTCAATGGGCATTTAGGTTGCTTCCATGACCTGGCTATTATAAACAGTGCTGCAATGAACACTGGGGTGCATGTGTCTGTTTGAATTATGGTTTTCTCTGGGTATATGCCCTGTAGTGGGATTGCTGGATCATAAGGTAATTCTATTTTTAGTTTTTTAAGGAACCTCCATACTGTTCTCCATAGTGGCTATATCAATTTACATTCCCACCAACAGTGCAAGAGGGTTCCCTTTTCTCCACACCCTCTCCAGTATTTGCTGTTTGTAGATTTTCTGATGATGCCCATTCTAACAGGTGTGAGGTGATACCTCATTGTAGTTTCGATTTGCATTTCTCTAATAATTAGTGATGTTGAGCATCTTTTCATGTGCTTCTTGGCCATCTGTATGTCTTCTTTGGGGAAATGTCTATTTAGGTCTTCTGCCCATTTTTGGATTGGGTTGCTTGTTTTTTTAATATTGAGCTGCATGAGCTGTTTATATATTTTGGAGATTAATCCTTTGTCCGTTGATTCGTTTGCAAATATTTTCTCCCATTCTGAGGGTTGTCTTTTCGTCTTGTTTATGGTTTCCTTTGCTGTGCAAAAGCTTTGAAGTTTCATTAGGTCCCATTTGTTTATTTTCGTTTTTATTTCCATTACTCTAGAAGGTGGATCAAAAAAGATCTTGCTGTGACTTATGTCAAAGAGGGTTCTTCCTATGTTTTCCTCTGTTTTATAGTGTCCAGTCTTACATTTAGGTCTCTAATCCATTTTGAGTTTATTTTTGTGTATGGTGTTATGGAGTGTTCTAATTTCATTCTTTTACATGTAGCTGTCCAGTTTTCCCAACACCACTTATTGAAAAGACTGTCTTTTCTCCATTGTATATCCTTGCCTCCTTTGTCATAGATTACTTGACTATAGGTGCGTGGGTTTATCTCTGGGCTTTCTAACTTGTTCCATTGATCTATGTTTCTGTTTTTGTGCCAGTACCATATTTTCTTGATTACTGTAGCTTCGTAGTATAGTCTGAAGTCAGGGAGTCTGATTCCTCCAGCTCCGTTTTTTTCCCTCAAGACTGCTTTGGCTATTCGGGCTGTTTTATGTCTCCATACAAATATTAAGATTTTTTGTTCTAGCTCTGTAAAAAATGCCATTGGTAATTTGATAGGGATTGCACTGAATCTGTAGATTGCTTTGGGTAGTATAGTCATTTTCACAATGTTGATTCTTCCAATCCAAGAACATGGTATATCTCTCCATCTGTTGGTATCATCTTTAATTTCTTTCATCAGTGTCTTATAGTTTTCTGCATACAGGTCTTTTGTCTCCTTAGGTAGGTTTATTCCTAGGTATTTTATTCTTTTTGTTGCAATGGTAAATGGGAGTGTTTCCTTAATTTCTCTTTCAGAATTTTCATCATTAGTGTATAGGAATGCAAGAGATTTCTGTGCATTAATATTGTATCCAGCAACTTTACCAAAATAATTCATTAGCTCTACTAGTTTTCTGGTGGCATCTTTAGGATTCTCTATGTACAGTATCATGTCATCTGCAAACACTGACAGTTTTACTTCTTCTTTTCCACTTTGTATTCCTTTTATTTCTTTTTCTTCTCTGATTGCCATGGCTAGGACTTCCAAAACTATGTTGAATAATAGTGGTGAGAGTGGACATGCTTGTCTTGTTCCTGATCTTAGAGGAAATGCTTTCAGTTTTTCACCATTGAGAATGATGTTTGCTGTGGGTTTGTCATATATGGCCTTTATTATGTTGAGGTAGATACCCTCTATGCCCACTTTCTGTAGAGTTTTTATCATAAATGGGTGTTGAATTTTGTCAAAAGCTTTTTTCTGCATCTATTGAGATGATCATATGGTTTTTATTCTTCAATTTGTTAATATGGTGTATCACATTGATTGATTTGTGTATACTGAAGAATCCTTGCATCCCTGGGATAAATCCCACTTGATCATGGTGTATGATCCTTTTAATGTGTTGTTGGAATCTGTTTGCTAGTATTTTGTTGAGGACTTTTGCATCTATATTCATCAGTGATATTGGTCCGTAGTTTTCTTTTTTTGTGATATCTTTGTCTGGTTTTGGTATCGGGGTGATGGTGGCCTCATAGAATAAGTTTGGGAGTGTTCCTTCCTCCGCAATTTTTTGGAGGAGTTTGAGAAGGATGGATGTTAGCTCTTCTCTAAATGTTTGATAGAATTCACCTGTGAAGCCATCTGGACCAGGACTTCAGTTTGTTGGAAGGTTTTTAATCACAGTTTCAATTTCATTACTTGTGACTTGTCTGTTCATATTTTCTATTTCTTCCTGGTTCAGTCTTGGAAGGTTATACCATTCTAAGAATTTATCCATTTCTTCCAGGTTGTCCATTTTATTGGCATAGGGTTGCTTATAGTAGTCTCTCAGGATGCTTTGTATTTCTGCGGTGTCTGTTGTAACTTCTCCTTTTTCATTTCGAATTTTATTGATTTGAGACCTCTCCCTCTTTTTCTTGATGAGTGTGGCTAACGGTTTATCAGGCTTGTTTATCTTCTCAAAGAACCAGCTTTTAGTTTTATTGATCTTTGCTATTGTTTTCTTTATTTCTATTTCATTTATTTCCGCTCTAATCTTGTTGATTTCTTTCCTTCTGCAAACTTTGGGTTTTGTTTGTTCTTCTTTCTCTAGTTCCTTTCAGTGTAAGGTCAGATTGTTTATTTGAGATTTTTCTTGTTTCTTGAGGTAGGCTTGTATAGCTATAAACTTCCCTCTTAGAACTGCTTTTGCTGCATCCCATAGGTTTTGAATCATCGTGTTTTCATAGTCATTTGTCTCTAGGTATTTTTTGATTTCCTCTTTGATTTCTTCAGTGATCTCTTGGTAATGTAGTAACGTATTGTTTAGCCTCCATGTATTTGTGTTGTTTACGGTTTTTTCCCTGTAATTGATTTCTAATCTCATAGCATTGTGGTCAGAAAAGATGCTTGATATGATTTGAATCTTCTTAAATTTACTGAGGCTTGATTTGTGATCCAAGATGTGATCTATCCTGGAGAATGTTTCATGCACACTTGAGAAGAAAGTGTAATCTGCAGTTTTCAGATGGAATGTCCTATAAATATCAATTAATTCTATCTGGTCTGTTGTGTCATTTAAAGCTTCTGTTTCCTTATTTATTTTCATTTTGGATGATCTGTCCATTGGTGTAAGTGAGGTGTGAAAGTCCCCCACTATTATTGTGTTACTGTCGATTTCTTCTTTTGTAGCTGTTAGCAGTTGCCTTATGTATTGAGGTGCTCCTATGTTGGGTGCATATATATTTATAATTGTAATATCTTCTTCTTGGATTGATCCCTTGATCATTATGTATTGTCCTTCCTTGTCTCTTGTAACATTCTTTATTTTAAAGTCTATTTTATCTGATATGGGTATTGCTATTCCAGCTTTCTTTGATTTCCATTTGCATGGAATATCTTTTTCCATCCCCTCACTTTCAGTCTGTATGTGTCCCTAGGTGTGAAGTGGGTCTCTTGTAGACAGCATATATATGGGTCTTGTTTTTGTATCCATTCAGCGAGCCTGTGTCTTTTGGTTGGAGCAATTAGTCCATTCACGTTTAAGGTAATTATTGATATGTATGTTCCTATGACCATTTTCTTAATTGTTTTGGGTTTGTTTTTGAAGGTCCTTTTCTTCTCTTGTGTTTCCCACTTAGAGAAGTTCCTTTAGCATTTGTTGTAGAGCTGGTTTGGTGGTGCTGAATTCTCTTAGCTTTTGCTTGTCTGCAAAGCTTTTGATTTCTCCATCGAATCTGAATGAGATCCTTGCTGGATAGAGTAATCTTGGCTGTAGGTTCTTCCCTTTCATCACTTTAAGTATATTACGCCACTCCCTTCTGGCTTGTAGAGTTTCTGCTGAGAAATCAGCTGTTAACCTTATGGGAGTTCCCTTGTATATTGTTTGTCATTTTTCCCTTGCTGCTTTCAATAATTTTTCTTTGTCTTTAATTTTTGCCGATTTGATTACTATGTGTCTTGGCATGTTTCATCTTGGGTTTATCCTGTATGGGACGCTCTGTGCTTCCTGGACTTGGGTGGCTATATCCGTTCCCATGTTAGGGAAGTTTTTGACTATAATCTCTTAAAATATTTTCTCATGTCCTTTCTCTCTCTCTTCTCATTCTGGGACCCCTATAATGCGAATGTTGTTGCGTTTCGTGTTGTCCCAGAGGTCTATTATGCTGTCTCCTTTCTTTTCATTCTTTTTTCTTTATTCTGTTCCACAGCAGTGAATTCCACTATTCTGTCTTCCAGGTCACTTATCCGTTCTTCTGCCTCAGTTATTCTGCTATTGATTCCTTCTAGTGTAGTTTTCATTTCAGTTATTGTATTGTTCATCTATTTGTTTGTTCTTTAATTCTTCTAGGTCTTTGTTAAACATTTCTTGCGTCTTCTCGATCTTTGCCTCCATTCTTTTCCCGAGGTCCTGGATCATGTTCACTATCATTATTCTGAACTCTTTTTCTGGAAGGTTGCCTATCTCCACTTCATTTGGTTGTTTTTCTGGGGTTTTATCTTGTTCCTTTATCTGGTATAGCCCTCTGCCTTTTCATCTTGTCTATCTTGTTGTGAATGTGGTTTTTGTTCCATAGGCTGCAGGATTGTAGTTCTTCTTGCTTCTGCTGTCTGCCCTCTGGTGAATGAGGCTATCAAATGGATGCATTTTTAAACAGTTCCATATTCCTCAAAGTGAAGGGGTTCCCCAGGGCAGGGAACATGAAGAGGAATGCAAAGTAGGTGTTAAGCTTTTAGGAGCTTAAAACAATATTGCAGATCCTTCTCTCTGACCCCACCTTTTCCATCCCTGTAGAAACCATACCCACTTCTACTTATCACGGTGTTCAAAACTCACCCCTTCTTTGGCTCTTGAGAGTTTTCAGTGAAGTGTCTACTCTTAACATAATTATAACAATAAAATGACTCCTTTTAATTTATTTGCTTCATAAACAGAACAAGTCATAATTATCTTGTCTTTTTCTCACACACAGTGTTATTGGTTCATCTCAGCATAGAGGGGCAGGTGGAAATAGTATAATAGTCCCTCTCACTTTGTATTAGTGTTATGTTCTTCAAAGTGTTTTCACATCTGATCCTCAGAAAAGAGCCCAGAAAGGTAGTCAGGAAAGATAACATCATCCTTAGTTTATAAGTAAGAAAGTCTGACATAGAAATGTTTTATTTATTCATACTCCATGTTGTTCCAAACTTGCCATGTTTACAGAACAACAGTGAGTAAGGGCCAGATTTCACAACCAAATCTGGGGGCTTTCCTGGTGGCACAGTGGTTAAGAATCTGCCTGCCAATGCAGGGGACATGGGTTTAAGCCCTGATCCGGGAAGATCCCACATGCTGCGGAGCAACTAAGCCCATGCACCACATCTACTGAGGCTGTGCTCAAGAACCCGTGAGCCACAACTACTGAGCCTGTGTGCCACAACTACTGAAGCCCACATGCCTATAGCCTGTACTCCACCAAGAGACATCACTGCAATGAGAAGCCTGCGCACCGCAATGAAGAGTAGTCCCCACTCACTGCAACCAGAGGAAAGCCTGCGAGCAGCAAAAAAGACCCAGTGCAGCCAAAAATAAGATAAATAAAATAAAATAAATTTATTTTTAAAAAATCTACTAAGTCTTTTAGATACAGAAAATTATTTCTGGTAATAGTTCTCTTCCTGATATATACCCCCTTTCTAAATTCTTTTAGGCAGTTAAGGAGGAGGTAGAAAGCTTTTCCTGATTCTGCTTAGTTTTGAATGCCTTTAGCTCAAAATAATCCACAGGACAAAGTGGCACATTTTGGCACATTTCTGCTCCCTTTTAACTTCTAAAAAGTAAAACATTTAAACTAGATTCCTTACTTCCCTAACATCTTTTATCTTTAAACAGTGCTAAAATTCTATCATTAACATTCCTTCCCAATATCACATATGAAGAATAAAATACCCATGAAAGACATAGTCCTTCTCTAGATGGTGTCTGAGATGTTAAGGGAGAGTGACGTTATTTATGGGGATAACCTTGACCAGACTGTAATTCATAAAAAGTGAATCATTCCCAAACTGTGGTATCTTAAATATTGTTTGTAACAAGTTACCTATAACACATCCTTATGACTGATTACAACACAATCAATTTGTCACTGCTCTGTAGCTGAAAATCACTGGATTACAAAAAGTTGAACTTTTCAATGGATTTTCTAAAGGGTTTGTGCAAATTTTACATTTTAAAGGAAGCTTCCTCTGTGTGTTATAAAACGTCATCATAATTTGTCTTCAAAAAAACAAAAAAAATCTGCATGATCTCAATCTGAGCTGTTTCCACCACACTATGAATATTAGCCAAAATGGTTCTTTCAAAACCAAAATCAAACCTCTGTCCTATACAAGCCCATTTCCTATCAGCTGTTGCTCTTCACACCTCTGTTTAAAAGCCCCTGAAGAAAATAGATAAAAGCCCTTGAAATCAACTGGGTAGTCTTAACAGTGCCTTTTGGAGAGCAAAAGTCTTTAATTGTGATAAAATCCAATTTATCAAGGTTTTTGCTCTGGTTTTGTTTTTTGTTTTTTTTTTTTTAAAGAGCACCAGATTCTTTTTTTTTTTTTAATTTATTTATTTTTGGCTGTGTTGGGTCTTCGTTTCTGTGCGAGGGCTTTCTCTAGTTGTGGCAAGCGGGGGCCACTCTTCATCGCGGTGAGTGGGCCTCTCACTATCGCGGCCTCTCTTGTTGCGGAGCACAGGTTCCAGACGTGCAGGCTCAGTAGTTGTGGCTCACGGGCCCAGTTGCTCCGCGGCATGTGGGATCTTCCCAGACCAGGGCTCGAACCCGTGTCCCCTGCATTGGCAGGCAGATTCTCAACCATTGTGCCACCAGGGAAGCCCTTTGCTCTGGTTTTTATCAAAGTTTTTTTTTTTATGATTTATAGGAGAGATTTATTTGAAGAAATATTACCACATATAAAAACTACATCGTCTTAATTTCCACTCATACAGCGGTAAATTTGATATAATGCATAATTAAGAGATTTTAAAATCCAGAATGGACAAAGTACTGCACAGTTTGACCACAAAGTCAAATTAGTTGATAAGCAAACCTCCCAGAACAGCTTCATGTCAGCCGAGGCCACAAACATCGTGTACAACACACCTGAATTGACAGATTGTATGTTAAAAAGGTAGCAACATCAGTGCACGTTGGGGATCCCTGGTGCCAGAAACAAAAGAAGAAAAATAAAATTGTACTAACATTGTAGACACTTTTTTTGAGGGAGGGGGATAAATATTAACTAAATATATTAAATACAGCTAAATCTATTAGCTATATATGTTGAGGAAATAAATTCAAGTATGTTGTTACAATTTAAGAGTAGGGAAGTTCTGGCTTCCAATAATGGTGGATTTGTTTGGTTGAACTAACCTTCCTTCAGATAACAATGATGAACTCTGGATAAAAAATTAAAAAACTATTGGAAAGTTCCTCAAAAGGAACTGGAGAGAAGTCACCTCTAAAAAGACCAGAACAGGGTGAGATTGACGGTTCCGTGGCTTTATGCCTCAGGGGACTTCTCAATTCACATATCATAGGGTGGCAAAAATCCACAGTTTACTGGTTCAAGGGTTCAAAGAACATAGGTTGGGGCTAGCAGAGCAGCTGTAAAATTAGGGGGAAATCCTGGAAAGAAGGGAACCACAGAGGGGATAAACTCCAAACCTTGAGCATAAACTGTGACCAAATTCTTGGCTGACACTGACTCCAGAAGCTCAACAGCAATAGCACATGGAAGCAGAAAGAACTGAGCAGAGATTTTAGCTGTTGTCTACCTCAAAGAAGACCGAGTTTGGAGTTTGAGTCAACCTAAGTTAACTACCTACTAGAACAAAAGTCAATATTCTTCAGAGGAACATACAGAGTCCAGAATCTCTGAAATGCATCATTCACTATATCCACTATATAATAAAAATTATTAGACATAGAAAATAACAGGAAAATGTAACCCACAGCCAATAAAATTAAAAAAAAAAAAAAAAAGATATTGGCCCCAAGATGAACCAGACATTGAAATTAGTGAACAAAAGCAATAAACAACTATTTGAGATATGTTCAAGAACCTAAAGGAGAGAATTAAGAGGTACAAACTTCCACTGACAAAGAAGTCATGGGGATGTAATGTACAGCATAGGAAGTATAGTAAACAATACTGTAATAACTTTGTATGGTGATGGATGTTAACTAGACTTATTGTGGTGACCATTCTGTAATGTATAAAAATATCAAATCATTATGTTGTACACCTGAAACTAATAGAATACAGCAAGTCAATTATACTTAACAATAAATTAATTAAAAATTTTAAAATAAATAAATTAATTAATTAAAGGGGGGAAAAGAACCTAAAGGAAAGTAGAGTCATATGAATAAACAGATAGGGAATCTCAACATGGAAACTGAAACTATTCAAAAGAACCAAATGGAAATTTTAGAACTGAAAAGTTCAATAACTGAAAAAAAAATCACTACATGTTTTTAACACCATATTGGAGACCACATAAAGCCAGCATATTTGAAGAGAGATCAATAGAAATTATCCAATCCCAAACAGAGAAAAAAATACTAAGAAAATTAACAAAACCTCAATGACATATGAGACAATATCAATCAATATAACACATAAGTAACTGGAGTCCCAGAATGGGAGACAAATAATGAGACAGAAAAAGCATTTAAAGAAATAATGGCCAAAATTTTCCCAAACTGGGTGAAAAACATAAACTTACGCATCTAAGAAGCTCAGTGAACTGAAGGTAGAATAAATATAAAGAAGGACAGGCATAACATAGTCAAATTACTAAAATTCAAAGATAAATAAGAAAAACTCAAAATTGGTCCAAACAAAAGAAACGTTGTAATAGGTAAATAGGAGAACACTGATACAAATGTTGGCTGACTTCTCCTCAGAAATAATGGAGAGCAGAAAAAAAGAGAATTATATGTTCAAAGCAATTTTTAAATTTTTTAATTAAAAAATACCTGTCATGGGACTTCCCTGGTGGTGCAGTGGTTAAGAATCCACCTGCCAATGCAGGGGACACAGGTTCAAGCACTGGTCCGGGAAAATCTCACCGGCCACAGAGCAACTAAGCCCGTACGCCACAACTACTGAGCCTGCACTCTAGAGCCCGCGAGCCACAACTGCTGAAGCCTGTGCACCTACAGCCCGTGCTCCGCAACAAGAGAAGCCACCTCAACGAGAAGGCTGTGCACTGCAATGAAGAGTAGCCCCTGCTCGTCACAACTGGAGAAAGCCCGTGCACAGCAACGAAGACCAAACGCAGCCAAAAATAAATAATATATTTAAAAAAAAAACTTTCAGGCAGAATGTAGTAAATAAGACAATTTTCCTTGAAAAATGAAGGTAAGAAAGAAACTTCCATATAACCAAAAACTAAGAGAATTTACAACAAACAGACCTGCACAAGAAAAGTTAAAGGAATTTCCTCAGTCTAAAGGATAACGATACCAGATGAGACTCTGATCTACAAGAAGAAATGTAAATAACTAGACATAGTAAATATGTAGGAATATTTAAGACATACATACTATTTCTTTTCCCAATTTTAAAAGCCATGCCTGAGTAAAGCTAAAATTATTTTTAATGTAAATAGATCGAATATATCTGACAATAGCAGCACAAAGAACAGAGGAAGTAACTGGAACAATGTTTTTCAAAAGTTCTTATTTTTAAGTGAAGTAGTTCAATATTAATGTTAATTCAACTGTGATAAAATATAGTAATCCTTAGAGAAAAATCATTTTAAAAATACAGAAAGGTACAGCTAAAAAGGAGATCGAAAATTAAAATGGAATATTTAAGATATTTGATTAACTCAGATAAAGGCAGAAAAGGAAGAACAAAAGAACAACAATTGGTTGGATCAAACTGAAAAATGGTAGACAAACAAAGAAGTATCGAATTGTAAATAAAAATCCAAACATCAATAATCGAGAAGGACACATCATCACTACAGTGGTCTTCCTATCAAAAGGAAAATAGGTATGTATAACTGGATCACTGTGCTGTACACCTAAAACTTACACAATATTGTAAAGCAACTACACATCAATAAAAAATTTTAGACTCCCTCTTTCAAGAACACTGGAATCACACCTAACTGCTGAACAATCATCGACAGAAAGACACTGGAACTCACCAAAAAAGATACCCCACATGAAAAGACAAACAAGAAGCTACAGTGAGATGGTAGGAGGGGCACTATCAAAATAAAATCAAATCCTATAACTGCTGGGTGCGTGACTCACACACCGGAGAACACTTATACCACAGAGGTCCACCAACTGGAGTGAAGGTTCTGAGCCACATGACAGGCTTCCCAACCTGGGGGTCTGGCAACAGGAGGAGGAATTCCTAGAGAATCAGACTTTGAAGGCTAGAGGGATTTGATTGCAGGACTTTGGCAGGACTGGGGGAAACAGAGACTCCACTCTTGGAGGGCTCACACAAAGTAGTATGTACATCGGGACCCAGGGGAAGGAGCAGTGACCCCATAGGAGACTGAGCCAGACTAATCTGCTAGTGTTGGAGGGTCTCCTGCAGAGGTGGGGGGCAGCTGTGGCTCACCAAGGGACAAGGACACTGGCAGCAGAAGTTCTGGGAAGTACTCCTTGGCGTGAGTCCTCCCAGTCTGCCATTAGCCTCACCAAAGAGCCCAGGTAGGCTCCAGTGTTGGGTCGCCTCAGGCCAAACAACCAACAGGGGGGGAACCCAGTCCCACCCATCAGCAGACAAGCAGATTAAAGTTTTACTGAGCTCTGCCCACCAGAGCAACAGTCAACTCTACCCACCACCAGTCCCTCCCATCAGGAAATTTACACAGTCCTCTTAGATAGCCTCATCCACCAGAGGGCAGACAGCAGAAGCAAGAAGAACTACAATCCTGCCGCCTGTGGTACAAGAACCACATTCACAGAAAAATAGACAAGATGAAAAGGCAGAGGGCTATGTACCAGATGAAGGAACAAGATAAAATCCCAGAAAAACAACTAAATGAAATGGAGATAGGCAAACTACCAGAAAAAGAATTCAGAATAATGATAGTGAAGATGATCCAGGACCTTGAAAATAGAATGGAGGCCAAGATCGAGAAGACATAAGAAATGTTTAAAAAAGATCTAGAAGAATTCAAGAACAAACAAACAGAGATGAACAATACAATAACTGAAATGAAAACTACATTAGAAGGAATCAACAGCAGAATAACTGAGGCAGAAGAACAGATAAGTGACCTGGAAGACAGAATAGAGGAATTCACTGCTGTGGAACAGAATAAAGAAAAAAGAATGAAAGAAATGAAGACAGCCTAAGAGACCTCTGGGACAACACTAAACGCAACAATGTTCACATTATAGGGGTCTCAGAAGGAGAAGAGAGAGAGCAAGGACACGAGAAAATATTTGAAGAGATTATATTTGAAAACTTCCCTAATATGGGAAAGGAAATAGCCACCCAAGTCCAGGAAAGGAAGAGAGTCCCATAAAGGATAAACCCAAGATGAAACATGCCAAGACACATAGTAATCAAATTGGTAAAAATTAGACAAAGAAAAATTATTGAAAGCAGCAAGGGAAAAACGACAAATAACATACAAAGGAACTCCCATAAGGTTAACAGCTGATTTCACAGCAGAATCTCTACAAGTCAAAAGGGAGTGGCATGATATACTTAAAGTGATGAAAGGGAAGAACCTACAACCAAGATTACTCTACCCAGCAAGGATCTCATTCAGATTCGATGGAGAAATCAAAAGCTTTGCAGACAAGCAAAAGCTAAGAGAATTCAGCACCACCAAACCAGCTCTACAACAAATGCTAAAGGAACTTCTCTAAGTGGGAAACACAAGAGAAGAAAAGGACCTTCAAAAACAAACCCAAAACAATTAAGAAAATGGTCATAGGAGCATACATATCAATAATTACCTTAAACGTGAATGGACTAATTGCTCCAACCAAAAGACACAGGCTCGCTGAATGGATACAAAAACAAGACCCATATATATGCTGTCTACAAGAGACCCATTTCAGACCTAGGGACACATACAGACTGAAAGTGAGGGGATGGAAAAAGATATTCCATGCAAATGGAAATCAAAAGAAAGCTGGAGTAGCTATACTCATATCAGATAAAATAGACTTTAAAATAAAGAATGTTACAAGAGGGGCTTCCCTGGTGGCACAATGGTTGGGCGTCCGCCTGCCCATGCAGGGGACACGGGTTCATGCCCTGGTCCGGGAAGATCCCACATGCCGCGAAGCGGCTAGGCCCACCCATGAGCCACAACTACTGAGCCTGTGCGTCTGGAGCCTGTGCCCCGCAACGGGAGAGGCCGTGACAGTGAGAGGCCCGCGCACCGCGATGAAGAGTGGCCCCCGCTCTCCGCAACTGGAGAAAGCCCCCTCGCACAGAAACAAAGACCCAACACAGCCAAAAATAAATAAAAAAAAAAAAAGAATGTTACAAGAGACAAGGAAGGACAATACATAATGATCAAGGGATCAATCCAAGAAGAAGATATAACAATTATAAATATATATGCACCCAACATAGGAGCACCTCAATACATAAGGCAACTGCTAACAGCTCTAAGAGAGGAAATCGACAGTAACACAATAATAGTGGGGGACTTTAACACCTCAATTACACCAATGGACAGATCATCCAAACAGAAAATTAATAAGGAAACAGAAGCTTTAAATGACACAATAGACCAGATAGACTTAATTGGTATTTATAGGACATTCCATCTGAAAACTGCAGATTACACTTTCTTCTCAAGTGCGCACGAAACATTCTCCAGGATAGATCACGTCTTGGGTCACAAATCAAGCCTCAGTAAATTTAAGAAGATTCAAATCATATCAAGCATCTTTTCTGACCACAACGCTATGAGATTAGAAATCAATTACAGGGAAAAAATTGTAATAAACACAAGCACGTGGATGCTAAACAATACGTTACTAAATTACCAAGAGATCACTGAAGAAATCAAAGAGGAAATAAAAAAATACCTAGAGAAAAATGACAATGAAAACACGACGACCCAAAACCTATGGGATGCAGCAAAAGCAGTTCTAAGAGGGAAGTTTATAGCTATACAAGCCTACCTCAAGAAACAAGAAAAATCTCAAATAAAGAATTTAACCTTACACCTAAAGGAACTAGAGAAACAAGAACAAAGAAAACCCAAAGTTAGCAGAAGGAAAGAAATCATAAAGATCAGAGCAGAAATAAATGAAATAGAATCAAAGAAAACAATAGCAAAGATTAATAAAACTAAAAGCCGGTTCTTTGAGAAGATAAACAAAATTGATAAACCATTAGCCAGACTCATCAAGAAAAAGAGGGAGAGGACTCAAATCAATAAAATTAGAGGGGCTTCCCTGGTGGCGCAGTGGTTAAGAATCTGCCTGCCAATGCAGGGGACACGGGTTCGAGCCCTGGTCTGGGAAGATCCCACATGCCGCGGAGCAACTAGGCCCGTGAGCCACAACTACTGAGCCTGCGCGTCTGGAGCCTGTGCTCCGCGACAGGAGAGGCCGCTACAGTGAGAGGCCCGCGCACCGCGATGAAGAGTGGCCCCCGCTCGCCGCAACTGGAGAAAGCCCTCGCAGAGAAACGAAGACCCAACACAGCCAAAAAATAAAATAATAAATAAATAAATTAATTAAAGAATAAATAAATAAATAAAATTAGAAATGAAAAAGGAGAAGTTACAACAGACACCGCAGAAATACAAAGCATCCTGAGAGACTACTACAAGCAAATCTATGCCAATAAAATGGACAACCTGGAAGAAATGGATAAATTCTTAGAAAGGTATAACCTTCCAAGACTGAACCAGGAAGAAGTAGAAAATATGAACAGACCAATCACAAGTAATGAAATTGAAACTGTGATTAAAAATCTTCCAACAAACAAAAGTCCAGGACCAGATGGCTTCACAGGTGAATTCTATCAAACATTTAGAGAAGAGCTAACACCCATCCTTCTCAAACTCCTCCAAAAAATTGCGGAGGAAGGAACACTCCCAAACTTATTCTATGAGGCCACCATCACCCCGATACCAAAACCAGACAAAGATACTACAAAAAAAGAAAATTACAGACAAACATCACTGATGAATATAAATGCAAATATCCTCAACAAAATACTAGCAAACAGAATCCAACAGCACATTGAGAGGATCATACACCATGATCAAGTGGGATTTATCCCAGGGATGCAAGGATTCTTCAATATACGCAAATCAATCAATGTGATACACTATATTAACAAATTGAAGAATAAAAACCATATGATCATCTCAGTAGGTGCAGAGAAAGCTTTTGACAAAATTCAACACCCATTTATGATAAAAACTCTCCAGAAAGTGGGCATAGACGGAATCTACTTCAACATAATAAAGGCCATATATGACAAACCCACAGCAAACATCATTCTCAATGGTGAAAAACTGAAAGCATTTCCTCTAAGATCAGGAACAAGACAAGGATATCCACTCTCACCACTATTATTCAACATAGTTTTGGAAGTCCCAGCCATGGCAATCAGGGAAGAAAAAGAAATAAAAGGAATACAAATTGGAAAAGAAGAAGTAAAACTCTCAGGGTTTGCAGATGACGTGATGCTATACATAGAGAATCCTAAAGATGCCACCAGAAAACTACTAGAGTTAATCAATGAATTTGGTAAAGTTGCAGGATACAAAATTAATGCACTGAAATCTCTTGCATTCCTATACCCTAATGATGAAAAATCTGAAAGAGAAATTAAGGAATAAAAAATTTTTTTAATAAAATAAAATACCTAAAAAAGGAAATTAGGCAAATTATATGAGATAACTGGCCTATAATCTTTCAAAATCTCAAGGTCAAGAAACATAAAAACAGAGAATTGTTCCAAATTAAAGTAGAATAAGGAGATATAAAAACCATAGATGATCCTGACTTAAACATAACTTAAGGGGAAAAGTTTTTATAAAGAATATTATTGGGACAATTGACAAAATCTGAATATACTCCGTAAAGTGTATACTAGTATTAGAACAATGTTAAATTTCCTGATTTATGTAAACTAAACTAGATTTTCTATGAGAAAATCCTTATCTTTAGGAAATACATACTAAATTATTCAAAGGAAAAAATAACACTAACTGAGACTTAATGGTGGAAAAGATTATTTGGACTAATACTCACACTGAAAAAAATAACTAAAAAACTGGAAAATATTTTAAATATCCTAAAAGACCCAAAGGGCTAACAAGATAGTATGGAACTGACACAGCAGAGTTTATTTGTTTTGGTTTGGTTTGGTTTGGTTGGGGTTTTTTTGGGTGGTGGGGGTGGGGGGGCATGATGAATGGCCTGTAGGATCTTAGTTCCCTGAAGAGGGATTGAACCCAGGCCCTTGTGCGTGAGAGCACAGAGTCCTAACCACTGGACCACCAGGGAATTCCCAGCACGGCAGAGTTAAACGGAAAACAGAATCCAGAGAGTAAGTGAATAACTGAAGCCACTTTTTTCCTGTGAGCATTTGACAATTCTAGAACTAGAACTTTTATTTTGATGGTCAAAGGGAAGGAAATTTAAACCCACAGCACACATAGAAGGTAGAGACACTCTACTGCCTATACCCCAGTGTGGAGGTGAACCAGAAGTAAACCAGCCCTCTCAGAACTGAAGCTCAAATTCCCATTTCCTGGAGAGTACAATAAACCTCAAGTATTGAACTTTATTTAAAGTGGTTCCAAAGTGTTAGTGCCCAAAAGTGCCCAATAGAAGCAAATGCACATCTTCTCTGGATGAAGTTTTCTTCATTTCATGCTCAATTTACTCCTAGGAATAATTATTTAAGGACAATGAGCAGCACATTTTAAAAGATAACCTAGCAGACAAAGAAATAATCACAAGTAACAGTAGAAACAACACACAGAAACAGATCCACAAAGACTTCAGATTGGAATTTCAAACACACAAAACTGTGTGCAAGAACCAGAAAAGAAGAAGAAATTAACTAGAATGTAGCACAGAAACAAAAATAAGTGAGAGATCAAGAGACATGAAAGACAGAAGATCTAAACAAGTTTAACTGGATTTTAAGGAAAAGAAGAGACCAAAAATGGGCCAAAGGCAATATCTGATAAAATAATGACTGAGAGTTTTCCAGAATAAATTAAAGGCAAAAATTCACAGACTGAATATGCCCAATGAATCCAAGCAAGATAAATAAAAATAAATCTACATCTATATATAGCACAGTGAAATTGTAGTCACCTCAGACAAAAAGAAAATCTAACACATCAACCAGAGAGAAAAGACAAGAGTCCCTAGAAAGGAACAATGGTTAAACTTACAGCTGACTTCTCAACAATGATGGAATGGTAGTATCACTGAAGTAACTATCAGCATAGAACTCTCTATGAGACAAAGCATATTCTTTAAGAATTAAGGTCAGAACTTCCCTGGTGGTGCAGTGGTTAAGAATCCACCTACCAATGCAGGGGACATGGGTTCGATCCTTGGTCCAGGAAGATCCCACATGCCGCGGAGCAACTAAGCCCATGCACCACAACTACTGAGCCTGTGCTCTAGAGCCCACGAGCCACAACTACTGAGCCCACGTGCCACAACTACCGAAGCCCCCGTGCCTAGAGCCCATGCTCCGCAACAAGAGAAGCCACCGCAATGAGAAGCCTGCACACTGCAACAAAGAGTAGTCCCCACTCGCTGCAACTAGAGAAAGCTGGCACACAGCAACAAAGACCCAACACAGCCAAAAATAAATAAATGAATAAAACTAATTTTTAAAAAAAGAATTAAGGTCAAATAGGGCATTTTCAGACAAGCAAAATCTAAGCACCTGCAGATCCTCACTAAAAGGAAATTTAAAAAGATAAAGGAAAGGAAAATGATCCCAGGTGGAAAACCCTAAGAAGGAATGAATAGGAAAAAATAATTAAAAGAAAAATATATGGCTGAATCTACACTATATGGATAAAATAACAATAATGACTTAAAGGATTAAAAAAATCACACATTTACATTTAAAACTTATTTACACCTAAGGGCTTCCCTGGTGGTGCAGTGGTTAAGAATCCACCTGCCAATGCAGGGAACACGGGTTTGATCCCTGGTCCGGGAAGACCCCACATGCCACTGAGCAACTAAGCCCGTGCAACACAACTACTGAGCCTGCACTCTAGAGCCCATGAGCCACAACTACCGAGCCCGCGTGCCACAACTACTGAAGCCTGCGCGCCTAGAGCCTGTGCTCCTCAACAAAAGAAGCCACCACAATGAGAAGCCCGTGCACCGCAAGGAAGAGTAGCCCCCACTCACAACTAGAGAAAGCCCGTGTGCAGCAACGAAGACCCAACGCAGCCAAAAGTAAACAAACAAAAATTTTTTTTAAATGAATAAAATCTATCTTTCCAAAAACTTATGTCCATCTAAACTGCTTCTGGGAGGTGGAGTAAGCATACTTTTCCCTATCCCTCCCTCTGGATACAACCCCTGGACATTACATATAAAACATAAGAAGAATCCTTTGAAAAGGAAAGACAAAAATGTAGAGACCTCAGGACCGAAGGAACAACACAGGGTTGAGTTCTCTGGGATTTTTTTAACTTCTTATATACCAGATAGAGAGCTGAAGAATCCAGCAACCCAGAAGTGCCAATGGGCAAAGACAAAAATGCCAAGGAAAGCCTGTCTCTAAACAATGAATCAATTAAGAGGCAATTTGTCAAAACAGAAAACTTTTAGATGAGAACCACTCCATTAGAGCTAAACGCCATAGAAAAAGCTACGGCCCCACCCCCCACCTGTGCAAGCAAAGCCAAGCGAGGAGGCTGCACTTCCACCCTAGTGAGGCTACAATTAGGTGCCCAGCACCCCTCCTGGGGCTGTGTCAGAGAAGGTCAAGTAGGGAGCCAGCAATTTCATCCCACGGGTCAGCAACAGGGCCCTTGCCAAAGGGTGTCAGTGGAGGCCACGGGGGAAGCCAGGACTTGTGCCTCCAGTCAGCAATAAAGGGGAGTAGCTTCCCACACTCACTGGAGCCAGATCAGAGGAAGTCTGGTGGGAGTCGGGACATTCACCACCTCCCGGCACTAACAAGGCAGTCCTCATTGCAGTATCAGTAAAGACCACGTGTGGAGCTGAAACTCACACCCCTGCCCAGCAGTAATGAAGAGCACCCCAACCTGGGTGTCAACAGAGGTCAAATGGTGAACCTGGACATCCATCTACCTCTACCTGATGATAACAAGTTAATATCCCTTCTCATTGCTGGAGAAGTATCACAAAGGACCAACGAAAGCAAAAGCTCAAAGTAAGATCCAGGCTACAGAACGTGATGTTTGAAAATCCAAATTTCAGCTGAAAAACCATTCACCATATCAAGAGCCGGGAAAATCCCAAACTAAATGAAAAAAGACAATCAAGCAATGTCGAAGCTTAGAGCACAGAGATGTTATGATTAGCTGGAAAAGACTTTAGCAGCCATGATAAACACGCTTCCATGAGGAATTACGAACATCCTTAAAACAAGTGAATAGAAAGCCTCAGTGGATGAAACACCAAATGGAAATTTTAGAGCTGAAAAATATAATAGCCATCATAAAACGTTCAGTGGATTGGACTCACGAGCAGGATGGATGGGTGAGAGGAAAGAACAAGAGAACCAGAAGATAGAACAATAGAAATTACTGAATCAGAAAAAAAAACAATAGAGATAAACAAAACAACGACAAAAAAAAAAATGCAAACACAAAGAACAGAGACTGAGGTATCCATTAAATTTTAACAAAAGATCTAACATTCATGTCATTGGTGTCCCAAAAGAGAAGAAAGAAAGCAGGACTGAAAAAGCATTCAAAGAAATCGTGGCTGAAAACTACCCAAACTTGGGAAGAGACCTAAACTACATTCAAGAAGCTGAGAAAACACCAAAGAGTAAAAATCTAAGGAAATCTACACCAAAAACCATTATAATTAGACTTCTAAAAACTAAAGACAAAGAAAAATAATCTTTAAAACAGCCAGAAAAAAATGACACCTTAGGCATAGGAAGAAAACAATTAGCATTCTAGTAGATTTCTCATCAGAAGCAAGTGGCGCAACATTTTCCATGTGCTGGAAGAAAAGAAATGTCAAAAAAGAGACCTATACCCAGCAAAATATCCTTCAGGATAAGGAGAAATCAAGAGTCTCATATTAAGGAAAACTAAGGGAATTTGTCACCAGTGGACTTACCCTAAAAGAATGCCTGAAGGAGGTATTCTAAACAGAAAGGAAAGGATAAAAGAATGAATCTTGGAACTCTACCGTGGTAAGCAGGAAAAAGGTGCATATCCTACCCTCAGGACAAGCAAATATGTCACCTTACATGGAATAGGAAAATTAAGCTTGTGATGGAATTTAGGTTGCTAACTAGCTGACTTTAAGATGGGGAGATTATTCTGGATGATTCTGTATTGGCTCAGGGTAAACACCAGGGTCTGTACAAGTGGAAGAGGGAGACAGAAGAAAAGGTCAGAGCGATGCCATATACGGGCTAGATCCTCTGTTGCTGGCTTTTTTTTTTTTTAAATTCATTTATTTATTTGTGGCTGTGTTGGGTCTTCAATGCTGTGTGCGGGCTTTCTCTAGTTGTGGCGAGCAGGGGCTACTCTTCGCTGTGGTGCGTGGGCTTCTCACTGTGGTGGCTTCTCTTGTTGTGAAGCATGAGCTCTAGGCGCTCAGGCTTCAGTAGTTGTGGCAAGCAGGCTCAGGAGTTGTGGCTCGCAAGCTCTAGAGCACAGGCTAAGTAGTTGTGGTGCACTGGATTCGTTGCTCCGCGGCATGTGGTATCTTCCCGAACCTGTGTCCCCTGCATTGGCAGGCAGATTCTTAACCACTGCACCACCAGGGAAGCCCAGTGTTGCTGGCTTTGAAGTTAGAGAAAGGGGATAATGAGCCAAGGAATGTGGGTGATGCATAGAAGCTGGAAAAGGCAAGGAAATGCCTCCAGAAAGGACCACAGGCTGGCCAACACTTGGATCTCAACCCACTGAGACACGTCAGACTTCTGACCTATGGAAGTGTAGCATAGTAATTTTGTGTTGTTTTAAGCCATTTGGTTTGTGGTAATTTGTTACACCAGCAACAAACAGCAAATACAAATAGCCAGACAGAAAATCGGTGACGATATAAAACTCAAAAGATTATAAACCAAAGGGATCTAATCAACATTTATACACACCCACACTGCAACAACAGTTAACATCCTTTGCAAGCTCCCATGAAAAATACAGCAAGATGGACCATATCATGGGCTACAAAACATACTTCAACTACAAAAGAATTGAAATCATGTAGACTGTGTTCACCAAACAAATGGAATCAAACTAGAAATCAGTAACAGAAAGATAAGAGCAGACAACTAGGGCACCTACCAGGCACCGGTGGGGGACCACGGACACCTAAGGGAATGGGAGGAACCCCCAGCAACTGGCTTGCAGGATCTTCGTTCCCAGGCCGGAGGTCGGGCCCAAGCTCCTTTGGTGGGAGCTCCAAGTCCAAACTGCTGGACTAACAGAGAACCTCAGACCTCAGGGAGTATCAATTGGAGTGAGGCCTCCCAGAGGACCTCATCTCAGCACCAAGACCCAGATCTATCCAACTGCCTGCAAACTCCAGTGCTGGACGCCTCAGGCCAAACAACCAGTAAGACAGGAATACAGCCCCACCCATCAAAAAACAAAAACAAAAAACAAAAAAATATGTTACAGACGAAGAAGCAAGGTAAAAAACCTACAAGAGGGCTTCCCTGGTGGCGCAGTGGTTAACAATCCGTCTGCCAATGCAGGGAACACGGGTTCGAGCCCTGGTCTGGGAATATCCCACATGCCGTGGAGCAACTGGGCCCGTGAGCCACAATTACTGAGCCTGCGCGTCTGGAGCCTGTGCTCCGCAACAAGAGAGGCCGCGATAGTGAGAAGCCCGTGCACCGTGATGAAGAGTGGCCCCCGCTTGCCACAACTAGAGAAAGCCCTCGCACAGAAACGAAGACACAACACAACCATAAATAAATTAATTAATTAATTTAAAATATATATATATTTTAAAAAAAACCTACAAGACCAAATAAATGAAGACGAAATAGGCAACCTACCTGAAAAAGAATTCAGAGTAAGGACAGTAAAGATGATCCAAAATCTGGGAAACAGAATGGAGAAAATACAAGAAACATTTAACAAGGATCCAGAAGAACTAAAGAGCAAACAAACAGTGATGAACAACACAATAACTGAAACTAAAAATACTCTAGAAGGAATCAATAGCAGAATAACTGAGGCAGAAGAACAGATAAGTGAGCTGGAAGATAAAATGGTGGAAATAACTGCCAGGGAGAAGAATAAAGAAAAAATGAAAAGAATTGAGGACACTCTCAGAGACCTCTGGGAAAACATTAAATGAACTAACATTCGAATTATAGGGGTCCCAGAAGAAGAAGAGAAAAAGAAAGGGTTTGAGAAAATATTTGAAGAGATTATAGTTGAAAACTTCCCTAACCTGGGAAAGGAAATATTCCATCAAGTCCAGGAAGTGCAGAGAGTCCCATACAGGATAAACCCAAAGAGAAACAGGTCAGGACACATATTAATCAAACTATCAAAAATTAAATACAAAGAAAAAATATTAAAAGCAGCAAGGGAAAAGCAACAAATAACATACAAGGGAATCCCCATAAGGTTAACAGCTGATCTTTCAGCAGAAACTCCGCAAGCCAGAAGGGAGTGGCAGGACATATTTCAAGTGATGAAAGGGAAAACCCTACAACCAAGATTACTCTACCCAGCAAGGATCTCATTCAGATTCGATGGAGAAATTAAGACCTTTACAGACAAGCAAAAGCTAACAGAATTCAGCATCACCAAATCAGCTTTACAACAAATGCTAAAAGAACTTCTCTAGGCAGGAAACACAAGAGAAGGAAAAGACCTACAAAACCAAACCCAAAACAATTAAGAAAACGGTAATAGGAACATACATATCGATAATTACCTTAAATGTAAATGGATTAAGTGCTCCAACCAAAAGACATAGACTGGCTGAATGGATACAAAAACAAGACCCGTATATATGCTGTCTATAAGAGACCCACTTCAGACCTAGGGACACGTACAGACTGAAAGTGAGGGGTAGGAAAAAGATATTCCATGCAAATGGAAATCGAAAGAAAGCTGGAGTAGCAATACTCATATCACATAAAATAGACTTTAAAATAATGTTACAAGAGACAGAAAGGACACTACATAATGATCAAGGGATCAATACAAGAAGAAAATATAACAATTATAAATATATATGCACCCAACATAGGAGCACCTCAATACATAAGGCAACTTCTAACAGCTCTAAAAGAGGAAATCGACAGTATCACAATAATAGTGGGGGACTTTAACACCTCACTTACACCAATGGACAGATCATCCAAACAGAAAATTAATAAGGAAACAGAAGCTTTAAATGACACAATAGACCAGATAGATTTAATTGATATGTATAGGACATTCCATCTGAAAACAGCAGATTACACTTTCTTCTCAAGTGCACATGGAACATTCTCCAGGATAGATCACATCTTGGGTCACAAATCAAGCCTCAGTAAATTTAAGAAAACTGAAATCATATCAAGCATCTTTCCCGACCACAACACCATGAGATTAGAAATCAATTACGGGTAAAAAAAACGTAAAAAACACAAACACATGGAGGCTAAACAATACGTTACTAAATAACCAAGAGATCACTGAAGAAATCAAAAAGGAAATCAAAAAATACTTAGAGAAAATGACAACGAAAACACAACGATCCGAAAACCATGGGATGCAGCAAAAGCAGTTCTAAGAGGGAAGTTTATAGCAATACAAGCCTACCTAAAGAAACAAGAAAAATCTCAAGTAAACCATCTAACCTTATACCTAAAGGAACTAGAGAAAGAACAAACAAAACCCAAAGTTAGAAGAAGGAAAGAAATCAAAAAGATCAGAGGAGAAATAAATGAAATAGAAACAAAGGGAACAGATGAACCGTTTTGCAAGGCAGAAATAGAGACACAGTTGTAGAGAACAAACGTATGGACAGCAAGGGGGGAAAGCAGGGGTGGGGGGGGGAGGGGGCTGGTGGCAGTGGGATGAATTGGGAGATTGAGACTGACATATATACACTAATATGTATAAAATAGATAACTAATAAGAACCTGTTGTATAAAAAATTAAATAATATAAAATTTTTTTTAAAAAGAAAGAAAACAATAGCATAGATCAATAAAACTAAAAGCTGGTTCTTTGAGATGATAAACGAAATTGATATACCTTTAGTCAGAGTCATCAAGAAAAACAGGGAGATGACTCAAATCAATAAAATTAGAAATGAAAAAGGAGAAGTTACAATGGACACCACAGAAATATAAAGCATCATAAGAGACTACTACAAGCAACTCTATGCCAATAAAATGGACAACCTGGAAAAAATGGACAAATTCTTAGAAAGGTATAACCTTCCAAGACTGAACCAGGAATAAATAGAAAATATGAACAGACCAATCACAAGTAACGACGTTGAAACTGTGATTAAATATCTCCCAACAAACAAAAGTCCAGGACCGGATGGCTTCACAGATGGACTCTATCAAACATTTAGAGAAGAGCTAACACCCATTCTTCTCAAACTCTTCCAAAAGATTATACAGGAAGGAACACTCCCAAACTCATTCTACAAGGCCACCAACACCCTGATACCAAAACCAGACAAAGGTACTATAAAAAAGAAAATTACAGACCAATATCACCCATGAATATAGATGCAAAAATCCTCAACAAAATACTAGCAAACAGAATCCAACAACACATTAAAAGTATCATAAACCATGATCAAGTGGGATTTATCCCAGGGATGCAAGGATTCTTCAATATACGCAAATCAATCAATGTGATACACCATATTAACAAATTGAAGAAGAAAAACCATATGATCATCTCAATAGATGCAGAAAAAGCTTTTGACAAAATTCAACACCCATTTATGATAAAAACTCTCCAGAAAGTGGGCATAGAGGGAACCTATCTCAACATAATAAAGGCCATATATTACAAACCCACAGCAAACATCATTCTCAATGGTGAAAAACTGAAAGCATTTCCTCTAAGATCAGGAACAAAACAAGGATGTCCACTCTTGCCACTATTATTCAACATAGTTTTGGAAGTCCTAGCCACAGCAATCAGAGAAGAAAAAGAAATAAAAGGAATACAAATTGGAAAAGAAGAAGTAAAACTGTCACTGTTTGCAGATGACAAGATACTATACATAGAGAAATCTAAAGATGACACCAGAAAACTACGAGAGCTAATCAATGAATTTAGTAAAGTTGCAGGATACAAAATTAAAGCACAGAAATCTCTTGCATTCCTATACACTAACAATCAAAGATCAGAAAGAGAAATTAAGGAAACAATCCCATTCACCATTGCAACAAAAAGAATAAAATACCTAGGAATAAACCTACCTAAGGAGGTAAAAGACCTGAATTCAGAAAACTATAAGACTGATGAAAGGAATCAAAGATGACACAAACAGATGGAGAGATATACCATGTTCTTGGATTGGAAGAATCAATATTGTGAAAATGACTACCATACCATGTGAAAATGACTACTATACTACCCAAAGCATCTACAGATTCAATGCAATCCCTATCAAATTACCAATGGCATTTTTTACAGAATTAGAACAAAAAATCCTAAAATTTGTATGGAGATACAAAAGACCCTGAATAGCCAAAGCAATCTTGAGGGGAAAAAAAGGAGCTGGAGGAATCAGACTCCCTGACTTCAGACTATACTACAAAGCTACAGTAATGAAGACTATATGGTACTGGCACAAAAACAGAAATATAGATCAATGAAACAGGATAGAAAGCCCAGAGATAAACCCACACACCTATGGTCAACTAATCCATGACAAAGGAGGCAAGGATATACAATGGAGAAAAGACAGTCTCTTCAATAAGTGGTGCTGGGAAAACTGGACAGCTACATGTAAAAGAATGAAATTAGAACACTCCCTAACACCATACACAAAAATAAACTCAAAACGGATTAAAGACGTAAATGTAAGGCCAGACACTATAAAACTCTTAGAGAAACACATAGGCAGAATACACTATGACATAAATCACAGCAAGATCATATTTGACCCACCGCCTAGAGAAATGGAAATAAACAAAAATAAACAAATGGGACCTAATGAAACAAGAGCTTTTGCACAGCAAAGGAAACCATAAACAAGATGAAAAGACAACCCTCAGGATGGTAGAAAATAACTTGCAAATGAATCAACGGACAAAGGATTAATCTCCAAAATATATAAACAGCTCATGCAGCTCAATATTTTAAAAAACAAACAACCCAATCAAAAAATGGGCAGAAGACCTGAACAGACATTTCTCCAAAGAAGACATACAGATGGCCAAGAGGCACATGAAAAGCTGCTCAACATCACTAATTATTAGAGAAATGCAAATCAAAACTACAATGAGGTATCATCTCACACCAATTCAAATGGGCATCATCAGAAAATCTACAAACAGTAAATGCTGGAGAGGGTGTGGAGAAAAGGGAACCCTCTTGCACTGTTGGTGGGAATGTAAATTGATACAGCCACTATGGAGAACAGTATGGAAGTTCCTTCAAAAACTAAAAATAGAATTACCATATGACCCAGCAATCCCACTACTGGGCATATACCCAGAGAAAACCGTAATTCAAAAAGACACATGCACCCCAATGTTCATTGCAGCACTATTTATAATAGCCAGGTCATGGAAGCAACCTAAATGCCCATCGACAGACAAATGGATAAAGAAGATGTGGTACATATATACAATGGAATATTACTCAGCCATAAAAAGGAATGAAATTGGGTCATTTGTAGAGACGTGGATGGACCTAGAGACTGTCATACAGAATGAAGTAAGTCAGAAAGAGAAAAACAAATATCGTATATTAACGCATATATGTGGAATCTAGAAAAATGGTACAGATGAAGTGGTTTGCAAGGCAGAAATAGAGACACAGATATAGAGAACAAACGTATGAATACCAAGGGGGGAAAGCCAGGGGAGGGGGGCGGTGGTGGTGGGATGAATTGGGAGATTGGGTTGACATATATACACTAATATGTATAAAATAGATAAGTAATAAAAAAATAAATAAAAACGGGGAGTGACTATTAATGCATATAAGGTTTCTTTCTGGAGTGATGAAAATGTTCTGGAATTAGATAGTGGTGATAGTTGCACAACTTTGTAAATACACTTAAAGCTACTTAAGGCTTTAAAAGGTGAATTTTATGGTATATAAATTGTATCTCAATAAATGTTTTTGAATAAAAACAATTCCCAAAGCTTTGGAAACTCAGAAACATAATTCTAAATAATCTATGAGTCAAAAAGTAAATCATAAAGAAATTAGAAAAAAATTCGAGCCAGATGACAAAAATACAACACATGAAAATTTGTGGCATGAAATAAAGTGATACTTAGAAGGAAATTTATGAGTTTAAATACTTATATGCAACACATATAATTGACACAGGACTAGTATCCTGAATGTCTGTATTTATAGAAAACACACAAGACGGATGAAAACATGTAGAAACTGAACCACAGTGATGCAATCAGCAAGTTCAGACTAAAGAAAATTATACAGTAAACCAGTTGGATTCTTCTACCAATAAACTGCAAGGGGAAAAAAAAATCAGAGAGAGGGAGGATGAAAGGGGGACTTACAGACCAAAAGCAACTTAGACACCAGTCAATTGCTAGTATGGACTTTATTTGGATCCTGTTATAAAACATACTGTAAAAAATAAGAATTGGAAATCTGAACACTAGATGTGTATCAATGAAGAGCAATGAGAAAAGGATAATCTTTTCAATAACCAGTGCTTATTTAGATAGGCATACGGGGGAAAAAATGAAAATTGACCTCTATCTAATATTATACACAAAAATCATTTTCAGGTAGATTGTAGATCTAAAGGTGAAAGCCAAAACTATAAAGCTTTTGGAAGATAACATACAAGAAAATCTTCATGATCTTGAAGTAGGGAATGAGTGTTTAAATAGGAAACAAAAGCTGCTAGCCAGAGGAAAGTCTTAATTGGACTACATTAAGACTACAATCTTAAATGAAGTGTGAAACAATAAGCCATAGAATGGGAGAGTATACATGCAACACAAAACAAAGAACTAGTATGCTAAACATACAAAGAACTGAAATCATTAAGAAAAAGAAAAAGCAGTAGAAAAATGAGCAAAAGACTGGAACAGGCACATAATAAGTTACTCAACCTCATTTAAACTTAAGAACAAGCAAATCAAAAACACACTGAGATATTATACACCAACTACTTTGTGAAAATTCCACTGACAACATCAAATGTAGGTGAAAATTTGGAATACTAGAAACATGTTCTGCTGCTATGAAAATTCCTATGCTTTAGTAGATCATTCCAAACTGTTTTTCTAGCAATGGCAAATTCTTTTCCTATGGCAATATAAGTTGGTACAATCACTTCAGAAAACAGTTTGCATTATTCTACTGAAGTGGAAAATATGCATATCCTAAAACCCAGCAATTCCACTCTTAGGTATGCACCCTAGTCTCCAGGGACTAGAGAAACTCATGGACATGTACAAGACTGCTCTTAGCAGAGCTGTTAATGATAGTATCAACCTGTAAATAATCCAAATATCTATTAGCAGTAGAACAAATAAACAATTAACGGTATGTTCATAAATGGCATCCTATACAATAATTAAAATCAATAAATTCGATACATACAATAGCATGAATATAAAGTAAAAGCAACAGACAAAAAATACATACAGCCCAATTTTACTTATATAAAGTTGAAAAAAGGGAAAACTAAACTGCATCATTTAAAAATGCATAAATAGCTGAGAAAACTAAAGTAAGTCAAAAGGATTACTATAAAAATACATTTTGTGATTACTTTCAGGGGGAAGGAGTAGGTTATGACTGGGAAGAGGTACATGGGGAGGCTGCTGAGGGTCTCGAAATGATCTTTCTTCAACTGAATTGTGGTTAAGCAGATGTTGACTTTACAAATGCTTGTTAAACTGTACATATTTTATGTATTTGTATTTATCTCCACAATCACACACACTGCACACACCAAACTACACACACCAAACTACACACACACACACACACACACAGCATAATGGATCTTTTCATCAAAGTTTTAGCTGCTATAAATTCTTCTCCCCACATTTCCACACTCTGCAAATTTTCATTCATAAGCAATTACTTTTCATAATGGGAGTAAATACCTTCTCCCAATAGCATAATGAACACTGCTGAAAAATTATGGCAGCTAATGTTTATTGATTACCTTTTTATGCAACACAGTATACTACACTCGTCATATAAATTAACACATTTAAGATAAAAAACAACTCTAAAAGGTAGCTATGATCAGCCTCTTTACAGAGGTAATTGCCAGCGTTCACATAATTATAAATGTCAGAGCTAGTCAGTCTGAACTGAACTTTTCCCACCATTCTACACAAAGTCCAATAGTTGATAAAGTTTGTTTACTAACCTTTTATTCACCTTCCCCTTACAATATTCTGTGGCATTTTCCTCATCTGATATTTAACTACTTCATTCATTTATTCAACATATTTATTTAGTACCTACTATATTCCAGGTACTGCTCTATATACAGGATATACAGGGGTGAAAAGGAATGACAAAGTCCAAGCTTATATTTTAGTGGGGGAGGCAGACAATAAACAAATAATTTCAGATAGTGATCAGTTCTATGAAGAAAATAGAATAATGTGATAGTGATTGGGGGTAGCAGAAACATTTGGGCTGAGATTTGAGTGCTAAATCAGCTATGCAAACTACTGGAAGGGGTTCCAGGTTGGGGATGCTGTAAATATCAAACCCCTGAAAGGGAAATGAGCCTTGGCATATTCAGTGAACAGAAAGAAGGCTGCTCTGCCTGCAGTACAGTGAGCAAAGAACACAGAGGGTGAACCATGGAGGGCCAGGTCAGCCAGAGCAAGGAACTTAGATTCCATCTTGATGCAATGGGAAGACATTGGAAGCTTTTAAGGGAGTGTCACAGAACAATTTACCTCTGAAAGAAAAACAAATAACTTAGGACCTATGTAAAGCAAAGACTGTTGGGGTAGGGGGTGAGGGAGTACAGGTGGGAAATGACAAGAGTGGAAGTGGGAAGACAGTTTTTATTAAGAAACCCAGGGAGGGAAGGAGCTTGAACTAGAGGGGTAGCAATAAAAATGGAGAGAAGTGTTCAGCTTCCAGATATATTTTGAGGGTAGAGCAAATAAACTGAATGTCTATTTCTTTGTTAACTATTTATTGCATGCTCTAATGTACCAGGCACTGTTCTAAGTGCTGGGGATGCAGAACTGAATAAGACAAGTAGGGTCCCTGACCTCAAGGAGCTTATATAGTACATATTCCAATGGGAGAAACAGACATTTAATAGATAAACAAATAAAAATACCCCATAATGTCAGATAATAAATGTTATGATGAAAAATAAAGGAGAGAGCGTGGCAGAGGTGGGGTAATATATTAGGTAAGTCAGGAAAAAGACTTTGCATAGGAGGTGACACTTAAGCAAAGACTTAAAGTGAAGCACAGGCCACACAAATACTTTGGTAAGTACTCCTGGCAGAGGGAAGAGCAAACGAAACGATCGCCTCAACGATCTTGAGGTGAGAATGTACCTATGTTGTGAGCAGAAGAGCAAAGCCAAGGTGGCTAGAGTGGGATGAGCCACTAGAAGTGGCAGATGAGGCCAAAGAGAACAGATCCCATAAAGCCACGTAGGTCGTAGAGAATATTTTGAATTTTATTTGAAGTGTGACAAAAAGCTATGAGAGTTGACAGCAGGAAGGGATACTTGATTCACATTTTAGAAGGACCATTCTGACTGCATTTCTGAACTACTGAAGGACAAGCAATATGAAAAGAGAGATAACGATGGCTTTGATTAGAATGGTACTAGTAGAGGTATTACATTTGCTGAATTAAATAGGAGTTGCTGAATTGGATACAAAATATGAAAACCGTGTCAAGGATGATTTCTAGAGTTTTGGCTTAAGAAAACTAGGGAGTGAATGTCACATTTATTGAGATGGGGGAAGCTAGGGAGGAATAGGTTGGAGGATAGGGATCAAAAGTTGTTTTTGTTCATGAGATGACTATTAGTCAGGGGGAAATTTCAGGTAGGCTGTGGCTATAAAAGTCTGGAGCTCAGGGGATAGGTCAAAGCCAGAGACAACTTTGTTTTAGAGAGTTACTAATGGCTGGCTGACAATTCTCAGGAACAAAATTTCTTTCATATTTGAGAATGTACTGGCTCAATTCTTAGGAGCCGCCTATAAGTTCAATCTTATTCCTCCTATGGGTATGCGGCAGTAATACCATTTACCAGGATATACTATATATGATAAACTCTATAAAATTTCATGTCCTTGGCTTCCTTTTTTTTTTTTTTTGCCACGTCACACGGCATGTGGGATCCTAGTTCCCTGACCAGGGATCAAACCCATGCCCCCTGCAGTGGAAGTGTGGAGTCCTAACCACTGGACCACCAGGGAATTCCCTGTTCTTGGCTTCAGACTAAGATAATTGACTAATTTTTATAAATTACCAAGAAAAGAGAATACTGGGTCCCAATCTAACATATTCAAAAATTAATATAAATTTTATTGAAAGAACAAGGTCTTACTAAAACTAATAGGTAAAAAAAAGCCAGGAATCAGATCTATGTCCATTATAGCTTCCTTACATCTCCCCTCCTTCTTTCATGCCTTATCACCTAGAAGCTTAGTCACCAATAAGTTCACAGAGTTAGCTATTCATTTTCAAAATAGAATTTATTTCTGTAATAAAGAATTAAAATATAGCTGTGAAAGTAGAAAATAATATAGAAAAATATTTAAAATGTGCAACAGTAATTTTGAGTAAAGGTAATTAAGCACTAGAGGTTATGCTCAACTTCTACTTGAAAGACCAATCATATATATTATTACCTACACCAGAAAAAACATACCTACTTGCAGTTTTAATTAATAATTATAATTCAAAAACAGGTTTATACACCTGGTCAGGCTTTAAAATATAAGTACAAATCTTGGGGATATATTTTTTGAAGCTGGCTTCACTTCACAGACTGATAAATCTACTGTCCCAAAATCACAAGTTTGTTTTTACTAATTTATCCATGTAATTAAGTCAAAGTGGAGGAAATATGTACTTTTTGGATGAAACCTAATGTTTTGGTAAAAATGGGACAAGAGTATCATTTTTCATTATGTTGGTATAAAAGCTGGTAAGCTCACGTATCCCCAGAGCTTGGTTTCCACCAGGTGGGTCTCAAATTCAGACACTAAATGCAGATGAAGAAATATCTAGTGAATTCTATCTATCCCTTCCCCAAAGTTTTACGTACAATTAAGATATAGGTATTATTTGTATGAAGAACATACAAAAAGAATTGGAAATTGTTTGGCTAGAGGGAAAACAACTCTTCAGGGGCTACTGTTTGCAGTTTGCAGAACATGATAATCTTCTCTAGGAAGAATAATGTCCACATAGCAGCACTATATTCACCAGGAATCCCAGAGCCAGTGGATCTATCATGTAGCAGGAAGCCAAACCTTCTGGCTGCTCACAACATCACTCAGCTTCCCTTTAATCTTCAGGAAGTGTCTCTTGAATTCCAATCCATCACCCTATATTAGGAATAATATCCAAAACTAATGTCAAAAAAACAAGAAAAAGAGACTATGCCATAAAATCAAACTTTCTTTAGGGGTAAGTAGAGACAAACATCCATGGATATGTCCAGCTACAGTTATCTTCCGGTCCTCTTATGAATACAAAATATCTTGGTAGAAGAAATGACTACATAAATAATTCTGACTTGACTTTGGGCCCATCACTGCTCCCACCACCCTGGGCCCAGAGAGCAGAAACAATGGCATCCTGTCCATTTCAAGGGTTGGTATCTCTGGACCTATGTCATTGTTTTTCATAGGCACTAGGCGTTTATAAACTAAAAATAAGCTACACAACTATGCTTTAAGTCTTGCCACAACAGAGCCAGTGATTCAGTTATGAGAAGGTTTCTCTACACTAGGATCTTAATTTAATTCCATACCAAGCATCTGGACAATAGCACTGCAGCAAATCTCCAACATAAAGAATGTGACCAACTCCTCCAACCTCATTTAGAGCCACACGCAATCTTTCGGTAAACAGAGAAAATGCTATTTTGGTCTTATATGTCAAAGGCTTTAAAACTGTAACCTCAGAACCACTAATTTCTAAAGAAAGAATCAGAAATGTGAACAAAACTCCATGTATATGAGTATTAATCATAGAGTAGCTTGTAACAAACAGATAAAGTTTCATTAATTATAATGTGCAAACATTTGGACAAATCGTAATTATTATGAAAAAATATTAAATACAAATTCAATAAGAAAAAGTTTAGAATGCTACAAAATATTAAGGGTAATTATTTTAAGGATGAAAATAATTTAGGACTATTTTAATTTTTTTATTTGTTATTTATTTACACGTTCTACAAAAAACAAAAACTTTTATAATAAGGAAAATGTCATTTGAAAAAACTATTTTAGAATGGCTAATGACAAGAACAAATGTTCATAATATTAAATTTAAAAAACCAGTTACCATATGTTTATAAATATAATGCCATTTAAAAAAAATCTACACATAAGAGTAATCCCATAGAGCATATATTATAAGTAATAGTAAGGTTATTGTAATACAATATCAAAAATAAATCTGTGTTCTCTTTGGATGATAAAATTAAAGTTGATTCTTATCTTCTTTATACTTTTTTGTGTTTCTAAAATTTCCAAAATGAACATGTAATACTTCTTTAAAAATAGCAAAACAAAGTTTTTTCTTTTAAAAAGTGTTCTATTCTACATACCTTAGAAAGCCGGAAGTCGACCAAGATCTTCTCATCCATTTCTACCAAATTCACTTTGAAAATGAGTTTATTGTTTCTTCTATCAGTTGTTGATACAGTGACCTAAGACAATAAAAATAAGGTCAAACCAGATGTGTGGGCAGAAAATACTCTAAATAAAAACTATAATCTTAGTTCAGTGATACTACTGGGATAAAAATTTGAGAGGCGCTTCTATAACAGGAACTATGCCAGCTGAAAATCCCACTCCTTCTAGGACTTTCCTCTCCCAATGGGTATGTGTGTGTCCAACCAGACCAACCTGTAAACAGGACGCAGCCCTGTTATCGGGGATTGAGTCTATGTGAACTCTTAGCAACAAAATAAATTTAGTATTTTACCAAGATACAACTGAAAGAAGAAACAATTGAAGAGAATAAAAATGAGGGACTTCCCTGGTGGTCCAGCGGTTAAAACTCCATGCTTCCAATGCAGGGGGTGTGGGTTTGTTCCCTGGTTGGGGAACTAAGATCCCACGTGCCATGCAGCATGGCCAAAAAATGAAAAAAAAAAAAAAAAAAAAAAAAAAGAGAGAGAGAGAGAATAAAAATGGACTGAGAGGAAAAACAAGATTATTAAAACATAAGAAAGAAAAAGAGAGGCCAGATTTGTGGGTAAAAAGCTACAGCGGCAATCAGAAGACGGTGAAGGTCTTGAGAGGCCTTTCAACTTCCACTTTCAGTGTTTTAGAAGCTCAGGCTAGAAGAGTGACATGGAAAGAAAGGCGTAGCCAACAGCCAGCAACAAGACCCCAAACGTGGATGAGGCTGTCCTGGACCACAGAAAAGCCATCACCTCCAGCTGGATGAATGAGCTCAAGCAAGATCAGCAGATTTGCCTAGCTGAGCCCAGCCCAAATTACAACAACATTTTTAATAATTCTCGCTTCAAGAAATGACTATTAAAGAAACACAGGTGTACCACAACGGTGCAACACTGGAACAACATTATGTTCTGGGAAAACACAAGACACTCAGCACATCTTAAGTAGGTTATTAAACTTCAAAGACAAAGAAAATTCTCCAAAGATTCAGGCAGAAAGAATTAATTGAGGAGTAATGTCGGTAAAAATGGCAGATTAGGAAACTTCAAAAGCCCATTAACTCCACAAAAGCAATGAAAAATCTGGCAAAAACTGTCAGAATCAACTTTTTCAGAACACTGAAAACTAACGAAAAGCTTGCAGCAACACAGGGGCACTCATACAAAACAGATGAGCTTTCTCACATTGTAACTACCTTATTCCCAACTCCCACTCCTTAGCTCAGTAGTAGGCTTGAAAATAACCATCCACATTCCAGGTCCAGGTACAAATGCAAGAATAAACGTCATTCATAAACTGTCTTAAGCTGTTCTACCTTCCTGGAAGACCTGCTCAACACACTTGTCTTTATTTTGCCTGCCTAACTACACAGGACTTGTGTTAAAGTTGCCACCTGGGGAGCATCTGTCAAAAGTACCTACAGGCAAACGCTTTAACCCTTGCTTACTGGGGTAATGCAGAACAGTTGGGACAAACAGATTACCTAAAAAGGCTGGAAGGAAAGGTTTAGGAGTGAGATGTTTTAGAGGGATAAGAGTTCTGAAAATCTCTCACATATTCCTGGGACTGTAAAGGCTATACTTATGCCCAGGGCACTGTACATGCTCAAGAAATGTCTGAGAAGTCTCTAAGCTCTACCTCTGGCTGACCATGAGGCACCACACAAGCAGGAAGTGAAGGCTAACGCAGAGCTGTAAACTGCCTGGCTGGGTATCGACGGTATGCCCCAATACGCACACAGAACCCATCTGCAAAAACTAGCTTTTGGTTCCAGGAATTTAATATTTAATCATTAGCTGACCATTGAGCTAACAGAACAAAGATTTCAGAGACCACACACAACAAAGAAGACAGACACTACAATATTTGATCAGAAACGTCACTAAACAATCAAAAACTACATCAATTGTCAATGATAACAAACCCTGGGAAGAGGGGAAAATCTACTTCCAGGGTTGTCACATTATAATATTCAAAATGTCCAGTTTTCAATAAAAAAGGATAAAGCATACAGAAAAATGAGAAAATATGGCCCCCACACAGGAAAAAAGAAGTCAGTAGAGACTGTTCCTAAAGAACAGAAAGAAGAATGAAGAAAAATGAACAGAGTCTAAGAGACCCGTGGGACATCATCAAGTGTATCAGAATATGCACAATGTGAGTCCCAGAGAGAGAGGAGAGAATGGGGCAGAATGAACATTTGAAAAAATAATGGCCAAAAACTTCCCAAATTTGATGAAAAACAATCCTATCCAGGAAGCTGAATGAACTTCAACTAGGATAAAACGAAAGAGATCCACACCAAGATACATCATATTCAAACTGTTGAAAGACAGTGACAACAAGAGAATCTTGAAAGCAGCAAGAGAAAGTGACACATCATGTACAAGAGATCCTCAATAATATTAACAGCTGATTTCTCATTAGAAACCACGGAAGCCAGAAGGCAGTGGAATGACACAAAGAGCTAAAAGGAAAAAACTGTCAAGAAGTCCATATCTGGCAAAACTATCCATCATAAATGAAGAAATTAAGACATTCATAATTAAAATTTGATAGAGTTTGAAACTACCAGACCTGCCCAAAAAAGAAATAGTAGGGGCTTCCCCAGTTGCACAGTGGTTAAGAATCCGCCTGCCAGTGCAGGGGACACGGGTTTGATCCCTGGTCCTGGAAGATCCCACATGCCGTGGAGCAACTAAGCCCGTGTGCCACAACTACTGAGTCTGCGCTCTAGAGCCCGGGAGCCATAACAAGAGAAGCCACTGCAATGAGAAGCCCGCACACCGCAACGAAGAGTAGCCCCCGCTCGCCGCAACTAGAGAAAGCCTACACAGCAACCAAGACCCAATGCAGCCAAAACTAAATTAAAAAAAAAAAAAAAAAAAGAAATAGTAGGGCTTCCCTGGTGGCGCAGTGGTTGAGAATCTGCCTGCCAATGCAGGGGACACGGGTTCAAGCCCTGGTCTGGGAAGATCCCACATGCCGTGGAGCAACTAAGCCCGTGAGCCACAACTACTGAGCCTGTGCGTCTGGAGCCTGTGCTCCGCAACGGGAGAGGCCACGACAGTGAGAGGGCCGTGCACCGCGATGAAGAGTGGCCCCCGCTTGCTGCAACTGGAGAAAGCCCTCGCACAGAAACTAAGACCCAACACAGCCAAAAATAAATAAATAAATAAATAAATTTATTTAAAAAAAAAAAAAAGAAATAGTAAAGGAAGTCCTTCAGGCTGAAATGAAAGAATGCTAGATAGCAACTCAAATCCACATGGAGAAATAAAAAATATTGGTAAAGGTAATTTACATACGTAAATACAAATGACAATAATAATCAATTTTGTTGTTTGTAACATCTATTTTTTCCCTACCTGATTTAAAAAGACAGCCACATAAAGTAATAATTATAAATCCATGTTGTTGGGTATACAATGCAAACTATAATCAAAACAGAACTAAAGTGGCTATACTAATATCAAACAAAAGACTGTAACAAAAATTTTTGCAAGAGACAAATAAGGACATTATATAATGTTAAGATGATCAAGAAGATATAGCAATTATAATCATATATTTATCTAGAATCCAAACTCCAAAATTTATGAGGCAAAAACTAACAGGGTTAAAGTAAGAAATAGAATTCAGCAATAACAGCTGGAGAGTACAACATTCCACTCTCAATAATGGATATAAAAATTAGACAAAGATAAACAAAGAAATAGGGTTTTCCTGGTGGTGCAGTGGTTAAGAATCTGCCTGCCAAGGCAGGGGACATGGGTTCAAGCCCTGGTCTGGGAAGATCCCACATGCCGCGGAACAACTAAGCCCATGCGCCACAACTCCTAAGCCTGCGCTCTAGAGCCTGCGAGCCACAACTACTGAACCTGCATGCCACATCTACTGAAGCCCACGTGCCTAGAGCCCGTGCTCCACAAAAGAGAAGCCACCACAACGAGAATCCTGCGCACCTCAACAAAGAGTAGCCCCCACTCACCACAGCTGGGGAAAGCCTGCACACAGCAACAAAGATCCAACACAGCCAAAGATAAATAAATTTAAAAAATAAATTAAAAAAAAGAAAAACAAAGAAATAAAAGACATGAACAACACTATAATGCAACTAGACCTAACAAATATGCCCAGAACATCTCACCCAACAACAACAGAATCTACATTCTTCTCAATCACGCCTGGAACATTCTCCAGTATAGACCATATGTTAGGCAACAAAACAAGTCTCAATAAATTTTAGATAATTAAAATAATACTAAATATCTTCTCTGACCACAATGGAATGCAATTAGAAACCAACAACAGAAAGGATTTTGAAAAATTCACAAATATGTGGAAATGAAACAGCATACCTAAATAACCAAAAAGGAAATCACAAGGGAAATAAGAAAATACTTTGATATGAAAAAAACTGAAAACTCAAAATATCAAAACTTATGGGAAGCAGCAAAAGCAGTGCCCAGACATACATTTATACCTATAAGCACTTACACTAAAAAAGAATGATATCCAATCAACAACTTAGCCTTCCACCTTAAAAAACTAGGAAAAAAAAGAGCAAGGTAAATCCAAAAGAAGGAAATGATAAACATAGTAAGGAGAAGAGATAAATTGGCAAACCTTTAGCAGACTGACCAAAAAAAAAAAAAAAGAAAAAAAAGATTCCAATTACTAAAATCAGGAATAAAAGTAGGATGTTACTACCAACTTTACAGAATCTAAAAGGACTATAATACTACAAAAAATGGTATGCCAACAAATTGGATAACCAAGATGAAATGGACAAACTCCTAGAAACACACAAACTCCCAGAAATGACTCAAGAGGAAATAGATCTATAACAAGTGAAGACATTGAGTCAGCAATCAAAAAATTTCCAACAAAGGAAAGCCCAGGACCAGATAGCTTCACTGGGAATTCTACCAAACCTTTGAAGAATTAATATCAATCCTTCTTAAACTCTTCAAAAAATAGACGAGAAGGGAATACTTCCTAACTTGTGCTACGAGGTCAGTATTACCCTGATACCAAAGCCAGACATCACAAGAAAACTACAGATCAAATCCCTTATGAACACAAAAAAATTTTCAACAAATACTAGTAAACTGAATCTATCGAACACACTACAAGAATTATGCACCATGATCAAGTGGGATTTATCCCAGGAATGCAAGATGGTTCAAAATACAAAAATCAATTAATGTAATATACCTTATTAACAAAGGAGAAAAGTTTAGCCAAAAAGTAGATACATGCCAGATGTCCATCAATGGATAAACAAAATGTAGTCTATCCACACGATGGACTATCACTCACCCATTGAAAGGAATAAAGTATTAATAAATGCTACAACATGAATTAACCTTGAAAATATTATGTTAAGTAAAAGAAGACAAACGCAAAGGGTCACATACTATACAATTCCATTTATATGAAATGTCCAGAATAGGTAGTTCACAGAAAGTATATTAGTGGTTGCCAGGGAGGAAAGTATGAGGAATGACTGCCAATTGGTATGGAGTTTATTTGGGGGGCAGTGGAAGGTTCTAGATTTAAATGGTGATAGTTGCATAATCTTGTGAAAATACTTAAAACTACTAAATTGTACACTTTAAAATGGTTAAAGTGATAGTTTTTATAGCATATGAGTTTTATCTCAATAAATCTACCTAAAAAAAAAAACAAGTGAATTATCTATACAAGTGAGAGGAAAATCAGGCTGGCCTCAGATTTCTGCACAATAATATTTTCCCCTAACTTTTAATTTTGAAAGCTTACAAATCTACAGAAAAACTGGAAGAATTGTGCAATAAATAACCACAAACCCTTTATTGGCCTTATCAACCTAGATAGCATGTTTACTTTTCTTTTTTTATGTGATTGTCTTTTTATTTTTTTAGCTTTTAAACTAAGTTATCAACGGCACACACTTCACCATGTGCCTCCTGCAAAGACATTCTCCTACAAACCACAATATTATCATCACATCAAAAATCTGACACTGATTCAAAAACATTATCTCATATAAAACCCATATTCAAATTTCCCCAACTGTTCCAATAACATCCTTTATAGCTTTTTTTCTTTAAATCCACAATCTAGTGAAAGATCATGCATTGCATTATTTATCAGGCCTCTTTGGTCTCCTTTAATACAAAATATTCCTCTCTTTGTTTTTCATGATATTAAGATTTGTGAAAAGCCTGAAGACAGATTAGAATGTCAATGTTATAAAAACTCTATAATAACATACACAACAAAAATTGGTAGATGGGAGCAGGGAGATGGAGGAAATGTGGAATTGTTCATGCATCCATCTTTCATAGAAGGGAGTTGATTGTTAACTGTTACAATTTAAGTATAGTACATAGTTTTAAAGAATGACTTGAGTCTCTTAGTGCCTTTAATAACCTTAGAGAAGTCTTTTAAGAAATATTAGTTCTTACGATAAAGAACATTTTACTTAAATTTCTTCAGTTTCAACTGTTTCTTTTTCAAATTAAACTAATTACTTTATATTTTTAAAATATACTGACAATGATAGTTTTTTATTCAAATATTTAAATTTTTCTTCAGGAAAAAAATATAACGAAAATCAATGAAACATACCTGATTCATACAACTTTTCTTCCACTGATAGCCCAGTTTCTCACAAGTCTCTTTCAGGCATTGATAAGATTTGTCGGCATCCAATTTGGTAAAAAATCGTGTCATTCTTTTGACCAAGCGCTGCCAGGGGTTCTACATGTCAAATAGAGGAAAGCTGAATAAATCATCAGATTTATCACCAAAAGCAGTCATATCATAGCTATTTGGTCTGAAAATTTTTTTCTCTGACTTAAGATTCTTACACATCAGAGTCTCCCCTAGGAATTCCCTGCTGCTCCAGTGGTTAGGACCCTGTGCTTCCACTGCAGGGGGAATGGGTTCTATCCCTGGTCGGGGAATTAAGATCCCATGTGCCATGATGTGGTCAAAAAAACAAACAAAAAACAAAAAAAATCTGTAGCAAGTTTTAATATTATATTTCTTAGATTTATATATTAAAAGAAAAAAAAAAGACTTTAAGACAATAAAAAACAAAGGGCTGCCATTATTTATTTGAAAAACCTTACCTGTGAGGATCCCGGGGTGCCAAGCAACTGACTATTCAGAAGCATATGATCAGGACATGTGGGCTGGGAAAAACTGATCCCTTGTACCAGTTTATCAATGTATGAAGGGCTGGTGTCCCATAAGGAAAGACCTGTCCGTGGTTCTGGCTGAGAACTGGAGTACTTCACATTTTCTTCACTGCAGCATTAAGATATGGAGAAAAGTATATCTTTAAATAAAATTCATCAGGCCTTTCTTATATCACCTTACCATTCTCACACTGAAAAACATTATACTCATCATAAGAAAACAATATATACATGTATTATTTTTCATGGAGACTATTATATCCGACAACTACTTGATCTTATATTAATCAGTTTTACCTAGAAGCACTGTTTACTGGAGAGAAGTCCAAATTCGATTGAATATGCTTAGAGAATCCGCCAGGAGACTCTGATACACCACCTGAAGTGACTCGGGGCCTCTTTGCCCCTAAAAAAGAAAACATAAATACAAACGCTTTCACGTTTTCTATGCAGATATTTTTTAATTAACCCAGCTGACAACTTGAAGAAGTAAAACCATATCTAAATTCATTTATTTAACACAAAATACTTATACGACAAATAGTGGCTCTTCCTACATGATTTTATGAGAAACGTGGTCCTTAGGAACTTAGCAGGACTCACTTGCCAAATTGTACAAACTACACATTTCATAAATCCTGACCTGTAAGTATGTTCCAAGTGCAGGCCATAATTTTAATGGTACCATTTATAGTAACAGAACAATGTTCGATGAAGACTGAGAGACCCAGCTAAGGCATCAAAACTTTTTAAAATAAAAAATAATTTGTGATGATGACAATGAACATTATGAGTCTGCTCTACCCAATCTTCTTTGCTCCTCTAGAAAAGCTTTAGCTAAAATAATCATTATATAGAATATGATGCTACTATATATTCATGGCTACTACCCTCAGCTGGATCCTCAACCCGGACAGTTAGTCCTACGTTTCTCTAGTCAGTTTCCTCTCCCTTTCCACAATGATTCTTTCAAAACTTCTATACTCCTGTCAGATTAACCAAGACCACCCTCCAGGACCTCATTACTTAGCATATGATACCATCTCCCATTTCACAAAGAAAATAAAGTCACTGGAAACTCCCTCAACTTGCCACTACCAAATTTGCTAACTTACTTGCATTCCTACCCATCCTGTCTCCTTCCATCCTCCCATCAAATGTCTATCCCTCTACTTGTAGTTGAGCCCATACCCTCCTTTCTCCTCAGGGACCTTGATGCTCTTTTATTCCCTCTCTCTTAGACTTTGAGCTTCTTCCTCTCAACTGGATCTACTCCCAAACCATTTAAACATGCTTAAGTTTAACCAACCTTTTTATTTATTAATCCATTCATTCAAATATTTTATTAAGCCTACTACGTCATCAGGCAGTAAGATGGGAGAAACGGCATGTTGTTATGCTGATAAGAAAGATCCAGTAAAGAGGGAAGAGTTAATAATGAAGCAGAAACAGAGAAGAATTGCTAGACTGAGTAAGCAAAAGAGAACTGCATCTAGTGCACAAGAGAAAGGGCTGGTTTATATCTGGAGCAATTTACCCAGAGCAACGGGAGAAAGCAGAGTATACGAGCACAGAGGCAGTTAATCAGGTGGGTGGAGATGGTGGTAGGAGTTTGTGGAAATTCCTTTGTTATTGCTTCTATTTCCCAGTGAAATAGGAAATATTGCCACCAACTGAGAGTGAGGATGGAGAAGGAGGTATTAGAAGTTGAAGAGAAAATGAAAGGTATAAAAACGTGATTTAGGAGAGTAGGGCTGTGAAAGAAGTGGGGAAATGCATTATGATTGCCTGGAAGGGGTAAGGGTCCACTTGAGATCAGTGATCTTGAATTTAAAGCAGACAGTGCTGCATATTTTTCTCCAGCTGCAATCAGCTGTGGAGGTATAAGTGTAGAGTGGGTACAAAACAGGATTAAGCTTAGGTTACGTAGACTTGCTCAGTAAGTATGATGAAGAGAGAATGGGCAATGGACTTCCCTGGTGGCGCAGTGGTTAAGAATCGATCTGCCAATGCAGGGGACACGGGTTCAAGCCCTGGTCTGGGAAGATCCCACATGCCGCAAAGCAACTAAGCCCGTGTGCCACAACTACTGAGCCTGCACTCTAGAGCCCGCGAGCCACAACTGCTGAGCCCATGTGTCACAACTACTGAAGCCCATGTGCCTAGAGCCCATGCTCCACAACAAGAGAAGCCACTGCAATGAGAAGCCTGCGCACCTCAACAGAGAGTAGCCTCCACTCGCTGCAACTAGAGAAAGCCCGTGCGCAGCAACAAAGACCCAACACAGCCAAAAATAAATCAATAAAATAAATAAATTTTTTTAAAAAAGAGAGAATTGGCAAGGAAGTTGAAGATAAATGTAAAGAAGTCATTACAGTGACTAACCTTGGGATTAAAATAGTGAGGATGGAACTCGGGACCGAGAAGGGGGCAGATAAAAGATAGTGAAAAGGTAGTAGAATTGATGGACTGCAAGTCCAGGTGCGGTCAAAGGGTTGCTGGAGTCAGGGTACTGGAGGGAGGAAACCAGAAAAAAATATACTTGGTGGTCCAAGCAGGATGCTTGAAGACAAGATCGCTAGAGGAGAGAAAGTCAAGGAAATGTGAGGTGATGACAGTGGAAGGACCATCTAAATGAATATTTAAATTACCAAGAACCATGACAAAAATTACGTCAAGAGCTGTGTTGGAGAGAGTGACAATGTGGCAGGAATTTTAATTTGAGGTTCAGAAGGTGATTATTATGAGGGAATAGTGGGTGGTAGAGTCTGATAATAGGATTCAAAATGAAGGGTGGAGGAATGTGAAGAAAGAACAAGGAGGATGCCTGCTCCACTCCCAGATCAAGGGTATGAGGGTGCAGGAAAGAAAACACCTACCACCTGAGAAGAAGCAATGTCCTGAGAAGAAGCAATGTCCTCAGGGGAGAGCTGGATTTCAATTAGAATAAGGTGAAAGGTGAAAGAAACATTCAGGGAAGAGTTAAAAATTCCTTATTCATCTCTAGCTATCCTTCTCTCTCAGCCGAACTTCTTTACTGAGCTGTCTACACTCTGCTTAACTCTCTTTTACACTAGAATCCCTGTACAATAGAGTTTATTCTTAACTCTCCACCAAAACTGTTCCTGCCAAGATCATGAATAACTGCCATATCATGGAATCCACAGGACAAATTTACTCCACATTCTTCTGATGTCCCACCTCTCTGGCTACTTTTCTGTTTCTCTGGCCTCCGCCCATCACTTAAACACTGGCATTCCTTAAGATTTCATATACTCAATTTAATCTACTACCACAGTTTAAATCACCATCTATTTACAGAAAACACCTAAATTGACATCTCCAGCTTAGCCCTGTTTCCTGAGTTACACACATGCATGCACACAAGCACACACACACACACACACACACACACACACACACACACTCTCCTATGAGACAGTTTTACTTAACTTCTCAAATTCAAATAAAATATCCAAAATCAAATAAAATTTCCCTGCAAATCTGTTTTTCCTTTTGAGTTACATCCAAGCAAATGGTTTCACCATTTACACAGTTGTTCAAACCAGAAAGGAGACATCCTTTGACTCCTCATTCTCCTTCATTTTCCACATATAAACAATCACCAGTATTATCAACTCTAGTTCTTAAATTTCTCTGGAATCAGCTTCTTCTTTCCAATCCCGCTATCACTAACCTAGTCCAGCCTACCATCTTCTCATATCTAGGATCAAAAACAGTGAAAAAAAGTAGCTAGAAAGATCTTTCAAAACCAAACACATAAGCATGTCATTTCCTTGTTTAAAATCTCTCAAAAGGTTTTCCCAACAGCCTTCGGTTAAAGCCCAAGATCCTTAACGTGGCTTACAAGGTCTTCCACGGTTTGGTTGCTATCTACCTCTCCAACCTCATCTCAAACCTCTCTCCCTCTCTCCCTTCTCCATTCACTTACTTTCTCAGCAAACATTTACTGAATGCCTATGATGGACCACTATGCTAAGCACAGGTGATGCAATGATGAACAAGCCAGACATGGTCCATGCCATACTGGCCTTCCCTCCAGTTCCTCAAATGCACCACTTTCTAACCTCCAAGACATCCCAGATGCCGCTTCCATGTTCAGAATCTGCCACTCATCTTGCTACTACTCTTCTGGCTAGCTCCCCTTTAATCTTCAGATCTTAGATTTAATGTGATTTCCTCAGCAAGATAAGTGTTCTTTGTCACTTAAGACTTGGTCAAATTCTTAGCTGTAGTACCCTGACTTTCTACTTTATAATTATTAATGAGCTTAAAATTATTTTTTCTATTTCTGGTTTTTGTACTAGACATTATAATCTTCATGAGGACAGAGACCACAGCTCTTTTGTGTTGTTGACTTATACTGACTTTACAAGTACCTTTTTTTCACAGAAAAAAAAAATATTTGTATTTTAAGGATATTACCTTTCTTGAGTGGTTTGTTGTACCATCTATCTTTTTTGATGTCTGGGATGGTAATCCTTACTGATGGATTCTCAACTAGGATTTTATGCAGCAGAGCTGAAAACAAAACATTAAGACAACATTTATAAAAGACTCAAGTAGATTAGAAAAGCCTACAGCTTGTGGTGTAGAACACACATCCTCTATTGCTTTCCTTATGTCCAAATATTATTTCTGGGCAAGAGAAAGAATAAAGCTACTGAATTTTTGCTTTAATTTCATGCAGTCATTCTTTGCTACTGTCTATATCTTTGAATATTCTTCCCAGAGCTGACTCTCAGTTGTTTGCAAATAAATAGAACAAGAGCTAGGTGGAAATGTTTCTCTTCACTTGATGATATTTATACGAAGATACCAAAAAAAACCCCTCTTATCCATTTTCAATACCAAACTTCACTGTTCCAATATGTCATATTAAGTATTCATTTTATAAGGGAAATTTACTTTCCAATAACTTTTTTAAAAAATATTTATTTATTTATTTATTTGGCTGCGCTGGGTCTTAGTTGCAGCACATGGGATCTTTGCTGCTGCACGCGGGATCTTCACTGCCGCATGCGGGATCTTTAGTTGTGGCATGTGAACTCTTAGTTGCAGCATGCGTGTGGGATCTAGTTCCCTGACCAGGGATCGAACCCAGGCCCCCTGCATTGTGAGCACAGAGTCTTAGCCACTGGGCCACCAGGGAAGTCCCTCCAATAACTTTTTAAGAGACAGTAATAAAAGCAACCATCATCCTAAGGTACCTTAATTATACTGATAAAGAATTCATTCATCTCCCAACACCAAAATAATTTCCTAATGGACCGAAGATCTAAATGAAAAAAATAAAGTCTTAAAAACATAAATGAAAACATCGGTAATTTTTTTCTAATGCTGAGGGTAGGAAAGACCTTTCCAAACATGATGATATAGTCAGAAACCACAAAGGACACGTACTAGATTTAAATAAATAAAAATATAAAACTTCTGGGGACTTCCCTCGTGGTCCAGTGGGTAAGACTCCATGCTCCCAACGCAGGGAACCCAGGTTTGATCTCCGGTCAGGGAACGAGATCCCGCATGCATGCCACAACTAAGAGTTCACATGCCACAACTAAGAAGCCCGCATGCTGCAACTAAGACCCAGTGCAGCCTAAATAAGTAAGTAAATTAATAAATACTTTAAAAAAAAGTTAAGTTTAAAAAATATATATAAAACTTCTGCATGTCAAAATAGCATAAACAAAATAAAAATACGTGACAAATTGTCAAAAATATTTGTAATGAATGCAAAGATCTAATGACATTAATATGTTTTTCAAAAACCTCATATAAAGTAAAAAGAAAACTTCCTACCAAAAATGAGCAAAACAAACACGTTCACAAAAATAGACTAAAAGCTAGTAAATATACAATGAATATACAACTTCATTGGTACTAAATTTAAAATAAAAATAAAAAACATAATATATTTCTTATATGTAGGCCTATTAGATTAGTCAAAAAAAAAAGTTTAAGGGACTTCCTTGGCGGTCCAGTGGTTAAGACTCCGCACTTCCACTGCAGGGGGCACGGGTTCCATCCCTGGTCAGGGAACTAAGATCCTTCATCCCGCACAGCATGGCCAAAAAAAAAAAGTTTAAATGTAAACTAATTAGACTGTGATGAAATGGTACAAACTTTCTGGAAAACAATTTGGCAAAGTAAACAATTAATAATTAAAAACTGCATACATCTTTGACCCTGCAATTCCACTTCTGGGGTTTTACTTTAATTAAATAATTTAAAGGTATGTGCAAATATTAAGTTATATGGATGATCATCATATCTCTTTCACAGCAGTGAAAAATTAGAAAAAATCCTGAATCTCTAAAAAGGTGAACGGGATAAGTATAGTAAGCCATGTCCATATAGCAGAATACCATCACAGTCTTTAAAAACAGTGATGTAGACCTACAATTAGTCATGAAAAAATGTTCACAAAGCATTAACACAAAAAAAAAAACGTGGTTACAAAATAACATGTATAGTGGGATGCCATTTTTTGTGAAAACACACATACTTATAAATAATATACATATATAACAAACACATAGTTTTTACTACAAAATATAGAAGCACATATCAAAACATTAAAAGAAGCTATTCCGTGGGAGGGAGGGAGACGCAAGAGGGAAGAGATATGGGAACATATGTATATGTATAACTGATTCACTTTGTTATAAAGCAGAAACTAACACACCATTTGTAAAGCAATTATACTCCAATAAAGATGTTAAAAAAAAAAAAAAAAAAGAAGCTATTCCTGAGTGCTGGGATGATAAGGGTTGGATTTTACAATTTTTTAATTTATTATTCTTCTACTTCATCTATAAAGATCATGGATTATTTACATAATAATTTAAAAGTTAAAAAGAAAAAAAATGTAAGAAAAAAATTCAAACAGCACTAGGCTTCATTATCCAAGAAATCAGTACTTTACATCAAAATAACCCAGTTACCTAGAGGAGCAGAATCGATTTTTTTCCAAGGGCTGAGGTATGTTTTTTTTTCTTTCCAATCACAATATTCCTGACAACTATCACTAGGTTGGTCCCATGGCAATTCTGAAAAAGAAACAAGTCCCAGTTTTCTAAGTGTTCAAATCATTACACAATTTTAAGGGAAAATAATCAATGACACAAATCCAGTAAAAGTTTCCTCCAGATTAATTCAATATGGTTTCCAAACTAAGAATGCCAACTCTAAGAAATTTTAGAGGCACTTCTAAGATAGATAGTCCACTTCCTGCCTTACTCTTTTCCAAAAGTATTCACATGAATTTTAAAAGAGAGTTACTGTGATATTTCATTTAATAGCTATACATACTTCATTTTTAAAAACGTTAGGGATTAAAAGTTCCAACTTAGTTATAAATAAGTTAATATTAAAATACTATCACATAAATATGGATCCCCTTGATTCATTTCATTTATTTTGGTATAAGAAACCTGGCTTTCCTAAGGACAGGAATTTTATCATGATTAAAAAACTCAAAGCTGCTGCATAGCACAGGGAGATCAGCTTTGTGACGACCTAGAGCGGTGGGATAGGGAGGGTGGGAGGAAGGCTCAAGAGGGAGGGGATATGGGGATATACGTATACATATAGCTGATTCACTTTGTTGTACAGCAGAAACATACACAACATTGTAAAGCAATTATAATGCTCCAATAAAGATGAAAAAAAATTATGCAGAAAAATAAATAAATAAAAAGCTCTTACCTCCAGCCAACATTGCAGTAAGTACTATTCCACAGGACCAAACATCAACTGGTTCTGCATGAAATTCTTTTCTCTTTAGAAGTTCTGGAGCAACATACGGTAAAGTACCACACATCTTGTTCAATAAACGCTCACGATTATTATGCCGAAACACTGTTGCCAAGCCAAAGTCAGAGATTTTGAGGTTATCTAAACCAAAGGAAAAGAGGATGGCGCTGGATAAAAATGTTTTGTAAATAGATATACTTAAAGGAGTTGAGTTGTATTGGAAAACCACTGGTGTTATGACCAAAAAGAAATTTTAAAAAAGAAGAAATAAAAGACATCATCATATGGTTAAAACTAGAAAAAGGCCTCATGGCTTCCATTAACTTAAGACAAATATTGTCAATACACAAACAGTATGGACCAGATTAAAGAAAAATCCTGGAGTCAAAAGGGCCTTCTAGAAAAGAGCACTCCAGACTTGAACACTGAAAAGAGAGCCATGCCCTCATCGCGTTGTGCAGAGGGCAGGAGGGAGACATCAATAACATACTAGGCACAACTTTTCCAGCAGCGGACAAACCCAGCTGGCTGGACCGAAACTAAAGACCCACAAACCACCAGAACTTCTTGTCAAGGTGGCTAAGTTTAGAAATGGAGGATGAACTCTGTACAGAAAACAAACCAGAAGAGCAAATTTCCACTCTAACTTCCCATCTTCAGCACACACAAGCTATAGGTAGAACTTTCACCTTAACTACACTTAGTGAATATCTACCGTAACTGAGTGACACTGTGCTAGCCATGTAGGTAGATAAATTACTGAAGACTAACAATAAAAACTGCTGTCGAGGTTATGAAAATACAGAACATTACAAGATCTTACAGAAAGGGAATCTAACCTAGTCTTCAGAGATAGGGGAGACTCCCCTATTATCAGGTATCAACTGGTACAACCTTTTTAGAAAGCAATCTGGCAAAAGATGCCAAAATTTGAAATACTCATGCTCTTTGAACTAGGAATTCCCACTTTTAGGACCATATCCACAAAAATACTTCCACAAATCCACAAACATAAGGATATCCATACCATAACAATACTGTTTGTAAATAACCTAAATGTCCATCAATAAAGAAATGATTAAATCTTATAGTACACACGTACAATGAGATTATGTAGGTAACAAAAAACAAACAAAAAAACACAAGGTATATCTATATGTACTGACATGGCATCAGGTATAAATGGAAAAAACGGCAAGTGCCATAACAAATATTCATTATAACACGACCTAATTTTTATATTGGCCTGTGTTAATTTATAGAATAGTCATCACTGCCTTATATTTTTTAAAGCTAGAAACAACTTAAATGTCCCAAAACAGGGGACTGATTCTTTAAAAATCAATTACATCCACCCAATATAATATGTAAGCCACTGATGTTTACTTCTATGACTTGGGAGGTAGCTACTGTAATTATCCTTTTAACAGCTATATATGACACAATCTTGACAAATCACTGAGATTAAGAGTTCCAAGTTACCTATAAGCAGTAATCACTGAAAATACTAATGGATGACCACAGTATTCCTTAGAGTCTGTTGTTTCACTATGTCTGTGATGTAATACTTAGAGAACTGTATATAATAAATTTTAAATTGAGGAGTGTGGTTACTTCTGAGAAAAAGAAAGGGGCACACATTTGGAAGGAATACAGAGGAGGACTTCAACTATATTGATAATGTTCTATTTCTTTTTTAAAAAATATTATTATTGAATAGAAACAAAAGATTATTTATATAATATGCAAGATATGAAAAATCATTATAATCAACATCCACTCACCTAACACCTAGTTTAAGTACACTCTATTTCCTTTGAAACCTCCTATAAATCCTTCCCTTTCCTAACCGCAATCCTTCCTTTCTAGAAGATTTTACGTAGCTTGAAACCTATATTTAATAAAAAAAGGACTTAATTTGTATATGAGGAATGGGAAGAATTGATTATAATACCATCAAAGCTATTAGTATTCAAAAAGTAATGGACATAGAATGAAAAATAGAAGCAAAAGGAAGTCTCCCAGCTTGTGCTCTCGTTTCTTGGGATTCATCAACAGATCATTCTACAGTTCCTTTTCCCAATACACCAAAGTTTTTGAATATCTAAAATTTTGCCACATACTTTATGGAACAACTTGCAGAAGGCTAAATAACCAAATAAGGATCTTAAGTAGCTAGGTTAGAAGATGGGTTAATAAAAAGATACCTAAAAGATATTAACCAAAATATTAACACTGGTTATAACTGATTGGTGAATTTCTGGTGATTTTTTACTTCCTTTTTTATACTTTTGATCTTATTTCATGATTACTTTTATCTTTATAAAGAGAAAAAAACCCAGCATTTTTAGTTTGGGAACAAAGTTTTCACATTTCAGATATTACATACTCACATCTCCATTATTTATATAAGCTGGCTTAATTTATCCCCTTGTATGAAGGTCAATTATAGAGTTCAGAAAGAGGTAGAAGAAGGCTGATAAGAACATACACTGGTACTTATGATGGGGCACGATAATGCCAGAAACACTAAACCTCAGGGTTGGACAAGATGTGAAAAGTACTTTGGTCCAACCAGCCAAGCAATGTTTAAATTCCCTTTACAATATTCCTGATAATTAATAATCCAGTGTTTGAATCTCCCGTTAAAAACCTACTACAGGGACTTCCCTGGTGGCGCAGTGATCAAGAATCCGCCTGCCAATGCAGGGGATGTGGGTTTGATCCCTGGTCCGGGAAGATCCCACATGCTGCAGAGCAACTAAGCCCGTGTGCCACAATTACTGAACCTGAGCTCTAGAGCCCATGAGCCACAACTGCTGAGCCCACGTGCCACAACTACTGAAGCCCCCGTGCCTAGAGCCCATGCTCCGCAACAAGAGAAGCCACCGCAATGAGAAGCCCGTGCACCACAACGAAGAGTAGCCCCCGCTCGCCGCAACCAGAGAAAGCCCGTGCTCAGCAATGGAGACCCAACGCAGCCAAAAATAAATTAATTAAATTTAAAAAAAAAAACCTACAACAAAGCAACCTATTAAGTTTTTGGGCAGATCCATTAATGAGGGTCATCCTTGTACTAATCCAAATTGCCTCCATATAGTTTTCAACCACATACTGTGAAGAACTGTATTTAACAATTAGCAAGTTTCCCTTGAGTTCCTCAATTATGCCTTATTTTACATAGTTTCTAGCCCTTTCATCATTCTGGTCACTCACCTATAAAAGTACTTCAGTAGTCTACATGCCTTTCACAGTACTGTCCCAAACACCTATTATTCCCGCCGTGGCCTTCCAGAGAAGTGATGGACTGCTGCCTTCCTCATTCTCACCTTATCACCTTAATTTTCCAATGATCAAATTACACGGGTGACTAATATGAAGTCTGCTGCCTAGTAAGTCTTTTTAAACCTTCTTTGCTGCCAAAGACATGCCATTAAACTGTACTTATTTCGTTAGTTTTTTCAATCTAAATACTGAATTGAGTAACAATCCAGTATGTGTTAAATCTGACCCACCTCTCTGGTCTGCTAAATTCATTCATCTAATAAACATTTTTGAAAACCTACTATTTGCCAGGCACTGTTCTAACACATTAAACAAGACAGACAAAAATCACTGCCTCATATGCAGTGGATATTTGTCACCTTTTTTGATCCTGATTCTATAAGCTAACACTAACACTATCCATCCCTCTCAGTTTTTATGACATCCATAAAATGTAAGTAAAAGCCCTGCATCTTTATCCAAGTCATAAATTAAAAAGAACAAATACGTCAAGGCTAAGGTCCAGGGTATTTCAATTTCATATTTTTTGCCCTGAAATTTCGGTAATGGAAGGCCTTGATCCTGCCTTTGTATGGCTGTACTAAAATGATTAGGTAGCAGCGACAAAATGCTAAACTTACCCCTTTCATCCAATAGGAGATTTTCTGGCTTAATATCCCTGTGAGTTATTCCAATACCATGCAGATAAACCTAAAAGAGAAGCAGAGGAAAGCATACCAGAATAGGGTAACTTACTTCACTAAGACTAATTTTAAGTAAAAGTTAGAGACAACTGTACCTACCACCCCTGCCATGAGTTGATGGAAGAACCTCTGAGCATCTTGTTCAGGCATGCCTATGTCTGGCTCTATAAGAATTAATTATGAAAGTTAGTTCACCAGGTAAATATAATCAGTCATCGACCACACAGTCTCCTAATTCTAAAGTTAAACATTTGTGATCGTACTTTAGCAAAGAGAATCTAATGCTAACAATTAAAGATTCTGGAGTCCACTAGTACATATAGTACTTAATAACTCACATTTCCCCATGTGCTAAGCGGCAAAAATAAATTAACATCACAGGAAAAGTACAGAGAAATAACAAACTATCACCCAAATCAAGAATGCAAGCCATACCTTGAAAGCCCCTACTTATACTAACCATGATTTATTTGATATCTTTCAAATTCTCCCCTAATTTCTTCTAAATGCTATGCCAATATTTTTTCCACTCCTGAAATGTAATTGTCAAAGTGGAACCCTACACAAATCTAAGTTGATTTCACTAAATACTTAACAACAAATTTAAACTTCATATAATTTCTCGCACTACTACAAAACCATGAATTCCTGTGAAGTTCCTTCAGGAAATAGTTTTATTAAGAAAGGTTCTATTGTCAGTTATCTTTTTATATTTTTATCTCCCTCATTAACTTTTGATTTCTTTTATTCTCAACTCTTTTCTGAGATAGACATTGAAGATTCTAATAATCACTTTTTAACTGCTAATACAGTAGCTCTAAATAATAAATTTAGATCCACAGAATATATTTTATGTACTTCTTAGTGTTCTTTAACATCAAGACTTTGAATCTACACAGAACATTTAAGTAGCAAGCACAGAATTTACTTAATATATATAAACCAATCGTAGAAAATTCTCAATTTCACTTATGTAACAACTTGCTATTATTTTGGATCTGTAAATGTATGCAATGATTTCATGAGACTAGAATGTCTACAAAGAAAAAAAACTTTTTCTGCATATGCATACATCACACTTATGATACTTCACCATGAGACCACAGTTTATCATTCTTAAACTCTACAAAATAGCAATCCCAACCGAAATCACTTATACAACTTGGGAAAAAAGTTTCTTTGATGACTCTACATATGTATTCAGTGTTTACATAAGTTGCAAAAACAAGAAAATTTACTCCAATTTCACTATTGCATAAGCAAGTCTGAATGGACAATGAACAAGCAGCAGTCCCAAGATTAAAAAACAAATTTAAAAACTTATTTAGCATAAGAATTATCTTCAATCTTTTCCATACCTATTCTATCAAAAAGTTCTCCCCCACTACAGTACTCCAGAAATAGATACTGGATATTGCCTTCTCTCCTGTGACCATAGAATTTCACTACATTCTCATGATTTAACATTTTATTGATACAAATCTCTTTCTTAATATTTTCTGGACAGTCTATGGCACGCTTCATGTCCACAATCTTCACTGCAACTGCTTCTTCAGTTCTTCTATTCACAGCAAGTTGAACTCTAGAAAGAAAAAGGAAGAGTTATAATATTCCAGACATTTGAATTATATTTCTTTTAAAACTTCAAAAGGTTAAACATAACTCATCCAAAACTCTTTTACCTTTATTAGTTTCTCCACCTGGGAGAAACCATGGGAATGGTTTCTGCCATGTTCTCAACAGTACTACTCCTTTCTGAAATGTGAAGTATGATAGCTAGTGTTCCAAAGAAGTCATTATGCTATACATCCAAGTCATTTAATAAATTCTTAATAAACTAAAATGGGATAATAGCAATTCTAGGCCACATCACATATACACATGCTCTATTCATTTAAGTTGTTTTTCTTCCACTTTTACTGAGCTATAGTTGACATAAAGCACTGAAACGATTATCACAAGTTTAGTGAACAACCATCATTTCATATAGATACAAAATTTTAAAAATCGAAAAGATACATATTTTCCCTTGTGATGAGAACTCTTAGTATTTACTCTTTTAACTTTCATATGTAACATACAGCAGTGATAATTATATTTATCATGTTGTACATTACAACCCTAGTACTTATTTATCTTATAACTGGAAGTTTGTACCTTTGGACCGCCTTCATCCAACTTCCCCTCCCCCACACCCTGCTTCTGGTAACCACAAATCTGATCTCTTTTTCTATGAGTTTGTTTGTTTGTTTGTTTGTTTTTGAAGCATAACTGACCTACAACACTATGTTAGTTCCTGTTACAAAACAGTGACTCGATATTTCTATACATTTCAAAATGACCACGGTAAGTCTAGTTAGGATATGTCGCCTTACAAAGATATTACATAGTTCTTGACTATTCTCCCCACACTGTACATTTCATACCGGAGACTCATTTATTTTGCAACTGGAAGTTTGTACCACAGGTATTTCTCTCCTCCCCAGCACCATCCTCCCCTCTGGCAACTACCTGTTTGTTCTCTGTATCTAACTCTGTTTCTCTTTGTTGTTTGTTCATTTGTTTAGTTTTTTAGATTCAACCTATTAAGTGAAATCATACAGTGTTTGTCTTTCTCTGTCTGACTTACTTAAACTTAGCATAATACCCTCTAGGTCCATCCATGATGTCCCAAACGGCAAGATTTCATTCTTGCTCTATTCATTTAATTGTAGTAACATTACCTAGCATTTATTAATCCGATACTATATGTGTCTACAGTAACTGTTCTAAGTACGTGTGGGATATGCCATTTTACAGAGGCACACAAGGACATTAAGAAGCCTGCCTAAGAACACAGAACAATGACCGGTAACGTGACTCCAGAGTCTGTTCATTTGTTCATTTAACCACTATGTTTGAACCCCAGGAAGGAGTATGTGGGAGGAGAAACTGACTTCAGAAGTCTCCTCTAGCTCTTTAGGAAGAGAATGTTTTTGTTTTGTTTTGTTTTTAAAAGGAAGAAAAAAATTAACCCTTACAAAAGATTGTGTAGCTTCAGTTCCCCAAAGTTTTAGATTTCAAATGCAAAGATCTGTTTTCCAAAACAACCAACTTGTACTCAAAGGAGACAATAGAAAACTAAAGCAAGTGTGAAGTCAGGGTAAAAGGACTCAAACTCACTCTCCATAGGCACCTTCTCCCAGGGTTTGCACCAAGTCCCAGTCTTCCACAAAGGGCACTGCCATGACTCCACTAAGTCCCGCGGCTGTAAAAGCAGGAACCCAGAAAAGACGGTGGATGAGGACACGCTTCAATCATCTGTAAAGCCGCTGAGCTCCGCCTCTTGCCGTGATTCTTCAAGGTGAATCACAGCTCCTGGTTTCCCCTTACAACTCATCCGTATTTTACCCAAGTCTTTAAAGCACAAGCAAGTATTCTAAACTCTGGCATTTCGTTGGTAACTCACAAGCCTCATTCCCACGCAAACGGCAGGCTGAAACCCCGCCTTCCAGGCGGCCGAGGAAACGTACCAGTGGCGCGGAGGAGTTGGGGGACCAGTGCTTTACGGTGGGGGACCGGGGAAGGTGGTGAGAGGTGAAGCGTCGGGCTAGAGTAAGGGGATGCGGGCTAGTGGAGGACGAAATAATCGCTACGAGGACCGCAGCCTCTCCTCCCGACCCGCTCACTCCCAGTTCCCACCCCCGCCCCGTCCCCGAGGGCAGGAGGAGCCCGGGGCGGAGCCAAACTGCCCCAAGAAGCGGAAGGAAGGGCTGGGTGACACGCGGACGGCTGGGGCCCAAACCTCGGGTGCTCTCGGCCAGCAGAGGAAGTCTTCTCTCCAGTCCCCGTACAACGGGGACCGCCTGGCACCCCACTCCTCCACCCTCCGAAACCGCCCCTCCGCAGGAGTCTCTCCGATCCTCTAGGCTCGGCGCTGAGAACTCTCTCGCTGTGCCCCTCCTAAATCACGTAGCCCCCGAACTCCGGCTCCAGGCGCTTTTTCCCCCTCTACCGGCCGCCCTTCCTCACCAGGCCGTCCTTTGCCCGCCACCACAGGAATCCAAATGTAGGGCTATTCCCGCCAAAACTTGCTAGCGTCACATTGTCGCAAACGCGCGCTCCCTTGCCGTAAAGCAAGGAGGCGCGCGTTCCTGGGCCGGCTGCTCTGCAGATCGGGCCGGCCAGGGCCTGGCGCCTGCATTCCCCGCAGGCTCACTCTGGCCGGGGCCGGGTTACTTTCAAACCAGGAGGAGATCCTGGCTGAAGAGGTTTAAGAACTGCCGAGTGCATCGGTGTGAATGACCTCCGGGCCCAAACGCGAAGTGGGACCCGGCGTGTGACCTCGGCCGGCCGGCCGTCCTCGCGCTCCCGGGGCTAGCAGCACCGCGGGGCTCGCTGCCGCCGCCCCGGACCCCCGAGCACCTCGCCCCGCTGCCTGGCAGGGTAGCGAGGATCACACTCCGTAAATGCTGTCTCTGGAACTTTAAAGCGCGGCCCAGATAAAACTGGAGCCGAGAAGCCAGGGACAGCTGTTGAGCATTGATCCTGTTTAGAATGAAAGGAACTTTGTGATGGGAGCGAGAAGCATCAAATACCGGCCGCACTGTAATGGGGGGTGGGAAGGCATCGGGATGAAGAAAGCTACTCTTTTGTAGCTGGAGGTAATGTCAGGATATAACCAGTTTTACCATGTCTTGTCCGAACAGGCACCAAAACAATACCTCCACTCAACCTTTTTGAAGGAAGTGCAACTGCATAGCTTAGTTCTTCTTGCTCTCTCTTTAATGTTTAAGAAACGGGCAGGTAGAAGCAAAAACGCTGCATTTTACAATGCAAATTTTAAAAGCAGAATAACCAGTTTAGGTGCGAAAGTAAATTCTGAAAAAGGGACTGGCTAGAGAAAACAATGTGGAAAAACTGAAATACATACTCCCTCTCAATAGTAAACTAGACTGGGAACTCAAGGCGCAGGCAAGATCATCTATTCTCCAATTCTTAAAACTGGGCCACATACAATAAGCATAACTAGCTCTTGATTGTGATACTGGTAAAATAAGTGTAAAATATGTTACACAAAAATGCATACATTTGTTTAAAGGACAAAAAGCAAGACCAGAACACTTCGAAATGCTTATATGAGAAGTTTTTAACCGTGACATCACTGTTTAGGTTTCGTATAATAAAGTAAGTTTTCCAGATCGTTTAGTCCATTTTCTCTAGTTTCTGCACTGCATGCTGCAAACAAAGAATATGAAGACAGGAAGAGGAGGACCGGACCGGCACAGTTCCTTTATGTCTGGTTAGAATTAAGGTATCTTAGCCTGAAAAAAATTAGGCATACACATCTGGCAGAGTATCAGTTAAAGAACAGATGCTCACAAAAACCTGTTCCCTTCTGAAACCTTACTAAAATAGTAAATTTTAAGAGTAAATTTTAAAATAAATTAACTTAATAATGAAATATTAAATTTACTATTTTAAAATAGTAAATGTTTAAAAGGCAATAACCCACGAACACAGAACATGAAAAACAAAAGTTTTGCAAAGTGGAAAGTCTTTAGATGAATGGTAATTTAGAGGAAAGAAAGATGAATCCTAAAGCCAGCAATGGGAAAGCAGAAAAGCAATTTGGTTTACATCATAGAACTCCCTAAAGGCTCAAGTTGAATTAGTGACAACAGGTACTGAATGAGGTGAAGGTGGGGCTAAAAGAGGGTGAAAGACTATGTATGAAGCGAATAGACCCTTGGGTCCCCTCCCTCCTCTGTGTATACAAGGAACTGCCCCTCCCCAAAGCTGGTACTAGACTTGAGAGGGTAAATACATGGTTATCTGAACTGGAGAGCATCAGGCACAGTTAAGGCTTGGGTACCTAACTGAAACCAAAAGGATTAAGTTTATGCACTGAAGGTTGAACCTGTCAGCCTTCTCTCCTCAGTTTACTCCCAGAAATCTGGCAGCCTGGCTTGCATCCTTCAGAGGACATAAAAGCCTTCTCGAGGGAATCTTACCTACACAGAAGAAAAGATCTAAAGATACCAATATCAGGGATTTCATAATGTAACAACTCAGCCAGATCACAGGAGAATGAAGCCCACATTCAATAAGCCCCACCCCACCCCAAACAGACCTTCCAGTCAGCTTTTTAGGGTCCCACTCTTTAATAAGAGCAAACAAGCAAGACTTTGAAAAGGCCTTTAATATGAAAGATGTCCAAACAAAGGAATATTCAAACAAAAAGCTCTTGGATATTAAAAAAAATACATGATAGTAGAAAAAAAAGTAAACAAAATAGATAGGTTAGAAACAAAAAGTTTAGGAAATCTCCAGAAGGAAGAATAAAGATGGGAAACAGAGGATTAAATATAAGAATATTGGGAGACTAATCTAGGAAGTCCAAAATCCAAGTAACTTATCTTTCACAACAAGAAAGGGAGTCGGGGGAAGCCACAAATAACTCAAGAAAATTTCCCAGACAAAAGAACTTGACCTTCCATACTTTTTCCATACTTTCCATACTTTTCCAAACTTGACTTTTCCAAGTTTAAAGTACCCAGCTTCTGAACACATCACTGGGAAAATTTCAAAATATTACATACAAAGAGAAGATACTAAGAGGTCTGGGGAGGGAGTGAGAGGGAATGGACACATACAAAAAAAATAAGAATCAGAATATCATTGCATTTCTCAGCATTTAGAAAACAGAAAACAATGGGCCAATGCCTTCAAAAATAATTCTAAGGAAAAGTTAATCCCAACCTGGAACTCTATACCTAGCCAACCTATGAATCGTGTGATGACAGACACTCAAGATCTCAAGAAATGTATCTCCCACACACTTTCTCAGGAAGGTAGTGGTGATAAATCAAGAAAGAAGTCAGGGGATTAACACACAATACGACAGTGAAAGGATACACCAACCCAAGAGGTGTGTAGCAAACCTAGAGAGGAAACCAATCCAAACTGGAATATACCAAAACAGAAGACATCTCTAAGAATGAATACCTAATGAGTTGAACATACTACAAGGAAGCTGGCACAAATGAAGGTGAGTCTGGGGAGAAATCAGTGACAAGTACAAAACACAAGTGAAAAAACTCCCTCCAAAAAAAAGTTATGCAGAAAAAAAAAAAATTAGTAACAGTATATATACCACATGGCCTAGTTGTGAAAAGCCTTAAGGTAAAAACTACTGAGTTAACCTAAACCATAACTATAATAGAGCCTTGAGATGGTAAGAATATGTGTGTCCATGGGAATAGCAGGATGGTGAAAAAGAACCAAATCCTCAATTTCCACACCAGAAAGTCAACAGATGATACCTAAAATTGAAAAACCAACACATAGCAAAATAAAGCAAGTCATTTAATGATATGGAGGTAAGTAATATGAGAATCAGCAGAGTTGAAAGTGGGTACCTTGGGGGGGGTGGGGGGTGGAAAACAGTGTTGTTGCTTTTTAGAATTATTTGATTTTTTTTTACACTAAGTTCACTGTAACAATGGAAATTAGAAGTAAATTTTAAAAAAAATATAGCTTCACGTAGCCTAGAAAGTAACAAAATTAAAATCATAAGAGTAACAACTACAGTGATAAAGGGTTATCCCATTCCTACAGAGGCAAATCACTAATGATCTCTAACTGGTATTACTCATATTTGTTAAAAAAACAAACAAACAAACAAAAACCCACCTCTGAATAACCTCTTCCACTAGGGAGGAATTCTGTATATAAATCAAGTCATGTATTTACACATAGTAAATCAAATCTTACATCAGATCTAAACCTCACCCACAGTTGAAGCACCTGGTACATAAACTGGTTTGGAAGGCTGCTTCCTGGGTACACAGGTAGACCTGAGCATACCTTTAGGAGCAGCATTTTGACTTATCTGAAAGTCATGTCATTGCTCCTGTTTCTTAAACAGGTAACAGTAAAGAGTTACCTTGTATTTTTTTTCTTTTTTTAATAACTAAGGGTTTATACACATCACTGACATATGTCTTAAAATACATAAAATACCCTATTGTAACTGAACATAAGGCTGTTTGTCCTGACATTAAATATAGATGGAACTCCTGTGCTTTTTGTAGCTAATTTGGCAAGGGCTTCAGAACCAGATCTTGGAGCTTGTTAGTGATATATAATAAATAACAAAGAGGCTGAGACTAAGGGAGAGAGAAGCTCACCTTTAAATAATCACAGCAGTTTTAGTGCATGAGCTAAAGGAAATCGCTAAAGGATAAGTGAGAGTACTGAAAAGCTAGATTTCAGATAGATACGTATGGTTACAAATCAGCTAATTCAGAAACACCTACTGACCATCAAGTTCTATACACAATGTTGGAGGAGTTTCTTCCTCTCCATTGAGAATAATTTCACTGTTTGCCTTAAGTCTTCAAAACTACTGATTTAGTATCACTGGATTTACTCCTGCTCAAAAAAACACCTAGCTAGTCCCAAAGAATACTGGTGAGATCAGGTCTGGCTAGCCACCTTCTGTCCCGTGTAGTCAAAGAGCCTCTAAGGACAAGAGATGTTGAGAACAGCGACATGATGGCAATGCAGCTGCTTTTCCTGCCCAGAAATGGCACTCCTCTGGTCCCACAAACTTTTATTCATTCAGTAAAAGCTTACTGAGCACCCACTATGTGCAAGGCATTGTGCTAGGTACTGCAGTTTTTGAAATGACAAAATTGTTTGTATATGTAGGATCTGAGCTAGTCCTTGATAGTTCTCCTGATTTGAGAGAGAAAGACAGAATGCCCCTATGTGGCTCATTTAGGGAGCTAAAAGCACAGATGAGGTCTGTTTTCTGTCCTTCTATCAGCCCAGCATAAACTTTAGGCTTCCTCAAATCAGTCATAAGTCAAAACAAATAAGGCACATTTTTAAAAAAATTCCCCCCTTTAATTGACCAAAGTAAAGCCATGACATTTCATTTGGTAACCTGCTCAGAATTATAAAGATCATTCCATGTGGCTCAGCCCATACTGCCCAGGACAAAACCTCCAAACAATTCCAATCTCATCGCGCTCTGTTCTTATAAACTGCATATTTTTAAACCATCTTCTGCGCAGTAAATGTGACACACTCAGTGCGAGGCAGATCAGAGCCGAACGGACGTAACATTTATGTCCTTGACAAGCCTCGATTATCCAGGTCCTTCACCTGCAACAGAAAGGTATCAGTTTCATATTTACAATCATCAGGTTAACACGGGAGAGCTTCTCTACTGAGCTGGGTTCACCCAGATGGGGACAGATTATGTTGGATTATGCTGCCTGGTTTGGCTCTGGTGTGAGACTAGCTACTCTTCTAAATACAGCAAGAGTTCCCAACCTTTTCTTACGTAAGAGATATAACACACTTCTGTGTGACTCTCTATGCCATAAGTTCTTCAGTGGGAGAGAAGAAAATGTAGTTCGAAAACACACACACACACTCTCCTTCTCTCCCTCGCTCCCTCTGTCCCTCTCTCCCTCTCTCTCCCCCCACCGCCCCAAGACTGACAGTCACTAAAACAGATCAAGTCTAGCACCAACTGGAAAAATATCACTGTAACCACTTCTAGGATGACAGAAGGCTGGAGCGTCTACTTTCTAAGAACAATCTAAAATAAAAATAGAAAGATTCTAAGTGAGTCACAAGCTACTTTTTAGACATTGGAAATATCCCTATTTTATAAACATGTGGCCCCGTTTTTAAGCACTAGAGCTGCTTTCTCAGCGTAACATCTGCTCACCTTGTATATCCTGACCAGCCAATGTTCTGTGGTATATGCTTCCTCCAGGACATCAAGCTCAAAGTCTTTATTCCCAATCTCAGCATTGCGAACACGGTCATAGCCTAGTGGACGCTCTAGAAAGTGACAAAAAAGGAGACACACATCTTTCTACAGTGCTGATTTCCTACAGAAATACTAAGTCAACTTGATTAATCATCCCACTGGAATGTTATTCCCTAGCATGCAGTTTGTTTAGAGAGTAGGGCCTGCAGAAAAGGACATCAGTTAGTAAGGGCAAATCAAGTGTTACCCTAACTCACGTCCCCTCCGAGATGATGCTTGGCAGAGCACATGGAGGTTATCTCTTCTAAGAGACAGAGGGCTGACTTCCAAGCACCTCTGTTCCTGAGAATTGCCACCCATGGCCTCTGTGATACACTAGCAACCCTTCTGAACCTATCAGATGTCACAGGCCTGCATCTAATTAAAAAATAGTCCCAACTGCAGAACTAAGAAAGGAAAGAAGTCAGAAAGAAAGACTTAATCAAATTACTTTCAATTTATCTGAAGAAATGTAAAGTCCTTTATCTCACTCTATCCCCTTTCACATTCCTTTCTCCACTACAATACCTTTTACTGAGAGGCAATAAAAAGTAATGGGCAAAAGCACAAAAGCTAGAGCCAGACTGCCTGAGTTTAACCTGACTCTGCACTAGTTATGTGACTTTGGGCAGTTAAGGAACCTACTTGTACCTCAATTTCCTCATATATAAAATGGGAATAATATTAGTATCCACCTTTTGGATTGTTGTAAGGATTAAATGAATTAGTAGATATAGAGCACTTAAAGCAGTGCCTGGCATATAAAAAACACTGTATGTGTTAGCTATTACTGTTCTTACTGTTGTTATTAACATTATCAGGAATCACTCACTGGCTTCTGTGTAGACCTGTCCAAAGCGGTAGTAACACATCTTGTACATGAGGCAATTGAGCAGCACTGGAGAACCCTCACGGTCCACACGGAATTCCCCAGTTGGAGTATAATAATCGTGTTCCTTGATATGCTTGCCTGTATCTGTGCTCCCTCCAATCCGGACCATCCACAGAAATTTGTTGATGTCTAGAAAAAAAAGAAAAAGAAAAAGAAAAAACTGCTGTTATCACAAAGGTTGCTGGACCTAAATCACCTAATGAAAGGTCACTATGTCTAAGGAAATTCCCCCGAATACTTTTCTAATGGGGTATAGTACCATTTAACTCTAAGTTATAAAAATAACAAAGCTAATGTATGGTCAAAACTTTTTTCCTCAAAATATACAGCTTTTCCTATAGATTTTCCTGTAGACTCCTAAAATCCTATGCTACTGGCCCAGACTTAAGTCATAACTGAAGTTAGTCCCAGGTATTAGCTAGGGCTAAGCTGTCCAATATTACTAGCTATTAGCCACATGTAGCTACTGACACTTGATATGTGGCTAGTCCAAATTAAGATGTGCTGTAAGTATAAAATACATGCTGGATTTCTAAGACTTAGTCCAAAATAAAACAAAAAAAAAAGTGGGTAAAATATTTTGGTTACACATTAATGTTTTAGATATATTCAGTTTAATAAAATTATTAAATTCACTTTCCCTGTTTCTCTTTACTTATTTTGATATGGCTAATAGAAAAAAAAAATTTTTTTTTAATAAATTTATTTATTTTATTTATTTATCTTTGGCTGTGTTGGGTCTTCGTTGCTGCGTGTGGGCTTTTCTCTAGTTGCGAAGACCGGGGGCTACTCTTCCTTGCGACGCGTGGGCTTCTCGTTGCGGTGGCTTCTCTTGTTGCGGAGCACGGGCTCTAGGCATGTGGGCTTCAGTAGCTGTGGCACACGGGCTCTGAAGCTGTGGCTTGCGGGCCCTAGAGCACAGGCTCAGTAGTTGTGGCACACGAGCTTAGTTGCTCCACGGGATGTGGGATCTTCCCGGACTACGGCTCGAACCCCTGTCCCCTGCATTGGCAGGCGGATTCTTACACTGCGCCACCACGGAAGCCCCGTTAATAGAAAATTTTAAATGACGTATGTAGACCCCACATGTCACTGGATAGCACTGACCTAGGGAGTAGCAGCTTTACCAAAAAGGTAGAGAAGAGAGAATGTGCTCCCTCTTGACCTACACTTGCAAAGTTACAAACTTCTAAAGCACATGTATGAGAAGTCAACATTTCTATGTCAAACACACTACCAGGCTCCATAAATACTGATAGCACCATCAACTCAGGTTATCTCTTAGAATATGTCACTCCCTGTATCTCCCCCAAAGGCTTTAGGGAAATAGACGATTAGTATATGATGAATCATTGATCCGTAAGAAAAGATTCCTACTGCCCTACTAAAAAGGGTTCCAGGGAATATCACAGTGGTGAAGAACACAGACTCTGGATCTAAGCTGCCTGGGTGTGAATTCCCACACTGCCAATTCTAGGTGGTGACCCTGAACAAGTTACTGAACCTCTCTGTGCTTCAGTTTCCTCACATGTCGAATTAGAAAAACGAGCGTATCTGCAACGACAGGGCTGCTACAGTATTGTGAGTAAGAGCATGTTACCTTACATATTGTTTGTCACACAGTAAGTATTCAAGAAATAATATTATTATCCTCATGGAATGTCTGCAATCGTACCTCCATCTTTCAAATGGAAAACCTGAAGCACAGAGACTTGCCTAGACCACACAGCCAGAAATAGGACCAAAAATAAAACCCCAGAGCATCAACCCAACTATCTTAGAGTACTGATATTATAGCTCCCTGGCAGGTATGTCTGAAGCAAAAAGCTGACAAGCTTTGAGAATGGAAGAGTGCACAGCAAAAGAAATGATCAACAAAATGAAAAGGCAACCTATGGAATGGGAGAAAATATCTATAAACCATATATCAAATAAGGGGTTAATATCCAAAATATATAAGGAACTCATACAACTCAATAGCAAAAAAACCCCAAATAATCCAATTAAAAATGGGCAATGGGCTTCCCTGGTGGCGCAGTGGTTGAGAATCTGCCTGCCAATGCAGGGGACGCGGGTTCGAGCCCTGGTCTGGGAAGATCCCACATGCCACGGAGCAACTGGGCCCGTGAGCCACAACTACTGAGCCTGCGCGTCTGGAGCCTGTGCTGTGCAACAAGAGAGGCCGTGCCGGTGAGAGGCCCGCGCACCGCGATGAAGAGTGGCCCCCGCTCGCCGCAACTGGAGAAAGCCCTCGCACAGAAACGAAGACCCAACACAGCCATAAATAAATATAAATAAATAAATTAATTAAAGAAACGTTTAAAAAAAAAAAAAAATGGGCAAAAGACCTGAAAAGACATTTTTCCAAAGAAGAGATTCAAATGGCCAAGAGGTACATGAATGAAAAGGTGCTCAGCATCACTAATCATTAAGGAAACACAAATCAAAACTACAATGAGGCATCACCTCATACCCGCTAGAATGGCTCTCGTCAAAAAGACAAAAGACATGATGGTAAGGATGCTAAGAAAAGGGAATCCTTGTGCACTGCTGGTGGGAATGTAAATTGGTACAGACACTACAGGAGTCAGTAGGGAGGTTCCTCAAAAAATTCAAACTAGAACTACCATGTGATCCTGCAATCCCACTTCTGGGGATATATCCAGAAGAAATGAAATCAATATCCCAAAGAGATATCAGCAGTCACTGCAGCATTATTCACAATAGCCAAGACATGGAAACAACCTTAGTCTATCGACAGATGAACAGATAAAGAAAATGTGATAGATATATATACGTATCATGGAATACTAAAGATTTCAGGGAACTATCCATTTCTACCACATACGTGTGTACATTCGCATATATAAAAATACATATGCACACAAACATACATACATACACAAATACTTTCCTGTACTATTTGGATAAATTATTATTATTAGCAAGAAAAAAACCTATAATCACACACAACCAAATGGTGCTGATATAATTGTTTGTGAAAGTTCAAGTCCTTGGGACCACATCCCTGCTATCATCATTCTTCCTCTGCTTGTACAAGACACACCACACATAGAAACTAGTCTTATGACTCTATACTGACACTTTACATATACTCTCCAGGTGGATTTGTTAAGTCTGTCTACATCAGAAGCCAGACATAATCTAAAATCTGAACATCTCTAAGAAGCAACCACATATTCAAAGAAAATTAAGACAGAAATATGAGGTAATTATTAACTGCAGGAAAACAAGTTATTCTAGATAAGAATGTAACCATGGTGTACAGGTTGACTCAGCAGTAAATAATATTTACTTAGTCATGATGAAAACACTTTATCTGGATTTAACCAAAAACTGATCATTAACTCTATTGAGAAGATGTAAGACAGAAAGGGGGAGGGGATCATACAAAGAACTACATTCCTTATCTACCTTAATAAGAAGTTGACACAGGGTATCTAAAATGATTGATCAATGAATAGCAGGATATACATATTATTTAGAAATATGTACATAAGTACTAGAAGAAATAACTGAAGGAATAATTTTCCTGGGAACTGATGTTATAAGGTAGTTTTAGGGGCAGAGGACTACCATTTTTTATTATAAACCTTCAGAAGTATTTAACATTTTAAAATATAAACAGGTATTGCTTTAATTTTTTTAAGTTTTTTTTAAGGCAGAGAACTATATTTGGATGATTCTTCTAAACATACGATTTTGCTAATAATCATAGGGAACATGGTTAACATATGCCATATAAATATATACATATAAAACATTTTAAGTTGGCAGATGATTCTATGGCTTAAACCCACTAAAAAATGCTAATTCTTAAGCTCATTTTCAGAAGCCTTATATTCTCTATTGTTCACTGGTTGTGGAACTACTCTTAGGTCTTTAGACAATTATAGCATGCCATACCTACATGAGAAGAATTCTTTATATCTACTTCCTAACTGTTGCAAAAAAAAAAAATCAAAATAACCAAACCGCAAGTTGCAAATACTTAGAAACTTCCCCAACTAAGAAAATATGTTGATAAGATATTGGTAAAAGGACAGAAAAATAGGAGATTCATCTAGTTTTCTTAGAATCTATGCCTTGTAGCTAGAAATAGAATCAAGTACATTACCATCAGAGGAATACCCAGTAAGGCCTCCAAAAATGACCAGCACATAGCTAACATCAAGCTCCCTCATGATCTCATAGGCTTTTTCTTCTGTGGATGCCATTGCCTAGAAAAACACACGCACATTTCTCAGCGCAAAATTCCAGGCCATATGATCCCTCATGGAGAAGTACTTCCCACTAGACCCTGTGCATCAAACACTCAAATGACCCCTTCACCTTACCTGCCCTACTCGAGAAATATGGGTATTATTCCATGTGTTGTTATCCACTAAAATTGTCCGATTCGCCATAGCTGTAATCTGGTAGCCATAATCCCACCATGACATGACCTTCGCATCCTGAAAGAAGAATGGGAGATGGAAATAACAAGCTTCTCACTGCCTCCAAAATCCAACACAAGAGGGGTGGAAGGGCATCTGACAGGAAGTGAGATATTGCTAATTAATCAGTTTCTTCACAGAATAACATATGCCCAACAAGAAAATACATCTTGGTACCTGGTCCTACATTTACATACAATCATGAAATCTCAACGCAAATTATACAACCCAACAATGCCAGCACTTTCATCCCAGATCATCTTATACAAACAAGCATAATGGTGCGGGAGGTGTAGTGGGCTGTGCAATATTTCCAAATAAACAGCCTGGTGTCATCAGATAACCGTATTAAATAAATGACCAAAAACAAAGTCACAATAATCAGTTACTAAAAAGAAGGGGGGTGGGAGAGGGGGAACAAATCACAGGATAGGACGAACAAGGATTAAGAAATTCTTATAAGAATCTAACTCAGAAGTGCCATTCCCAGTAGCTATTGGAAAGAAAATCACTCCAGATTCTCAAAAGGTATAAACCAAAATGTTAAAAGTGGTTATCATTAGGTGATCCTTTATGGAAAATTTATGTCTTTTTTTTTCTTTTTTTTGCTTCTATTTTCTGATTTTTCTACAATAAACATGTATTATTTATTAACTATTTTTCTTCTTTTATAATTAGGATGGCCTACCTCATGATAAAATCACCATGCTGTCAATACAAGTGTCCAAGCAGAGTGCAGATAATTATCAGTAAAGGTCACTTATAGAAAAAATCCTGAATTGAATGGAGGTTGACCTTTAAGGCTCATTCAACACCAGGTTCGATAGTTCCAATTTCTCCAAGCTTTCCACCCATCTAAAAGCTATTTGATTCACTGTAACATCAAATGTCTCTCCCTTCCTCCTACCGCACAATCCCACGCCTCCCAAATCTTCACCTCTGGAGTATTGTGACGAAGCCAATAGTACGCTTCTCGAAAGTCATCAAAAATGATCCTACTACCATCCCCACCACGAGCAGACAGCACAATGGATGGAGAGGAGTAGGCCTCGCTGGTCACCCAGGTTGAATGAAAGGTGTAGGTGATGAGAAAGAAAGCCATGACCAGTATCATGCCACTTGCCACCTAGACAAGGAAGAAGAACTGTGTTGTAAACCAAATTAAATTTACGTAACATAGAACAGCTTCTTACACACAGTCAGTAATATAGATGACTCGGAATAAATTAGAGGCTAAATGAGTTCATTCCGACCTCTTGTGACAGTGCTCTACTTTACTCCCCCTCACTCAAACACACAAACAAACAAAATACAAATGCAAACACACACACACAGACACACACAGTTCGCCAAGCTAGTTCTTTGCATTGCTTAATTCTCACTTCATTCTTAATAGGGTAGGTAGAATCCTGTTGTTTCTTGTTCTTCTTGTCTGGTCGACTTATGTCCAAATTCTTCATGTAAGTGGACAGCACCTGAGAGACTCCAATGCCAGAAAGAATGCACATAACAGGCGCCAACACTAGCATCAGACGCACCTAAAAAAAACAGGAAGCAAGATCACAATCGGTGTTTTACAAATTACAGATTTCAACCCATTAGTAGATGACGACATCAAGTTAGGGGTTTTCAACAAACGTGATTTGTCAGTGGAATGGAACAAAATAGAAGAGAAAATACTTGATACATCTATAGTAGAATATATATATTTTTTTAAGTTTGTTTTTGAGTTCTACATGTATATATGTATACCCTGAGCAATGATATGATATAAAATGTATTTCTTAACTGTGGTTTGGGATCAAAAAAGTGTGAGAAGCACTGACTTAACTGCAATATATAAACTCTCTTCTCTCTTTTAACAATCTAGCACTCAGAACCCGGGCCTTTAAGAAAAAAACATCATCTCCCTTTTTAAGACACCAGAAAGAGAGGGGAAGGAACCCACCCAGGGGTCACTTTCTCCAACAAGTGACAAAGCGCGTCTCCCTAACACAAGGGTTATGAATCCAAGGAAGGTGGGCCCCACAATCAGAATGTATGAGTGCCCCATACATTCCTGGGAAGGATCAACAACAGTGAGCAGCCTTACCACGCAGCCCCTCAAGTGCCCAGAGGGAAGCCCCTGCACAGCATCCGCACTGAACCTGCCGTGCAGGGGGACGAAGAAAACCCTCAGAGCTAGGGGTGGAAAGGTTCGCTAAGACTGCACGCATTCATTCCTCACCATCACAGCTGAAAAGTACATGCTGGTCACACCATACATGATGATGAAAATCCGGGCATCCGACAGGTTGCTAAAGCAGTAATAGAGACCAACTACAAAAGTAAAAGTAAAAAGAAGTGAAAACCTGAAAAAACAATCACAGATACATGCAAAGAAGTTACTACGGCACTCTTTAAAACAGCAAAAAATCTGAAACCACATAAATGTCCAACATTAAGGATGTAGTTAATTACAGAATATATATAAAATAGAATAAAATACATCAATTAAAATACTGCTGTGGAAGTTTATGAACCATATGCCTTCTTCTTTACACACCTCTGTACTTAAAAAACAAATAATATATCTTAAATATTATTTCTCTAAAGTAATACTAAATAACATAAATTATCATGATTATGAAATTTTAAAAGTCAGAGGAAAAACTCTATCATCTGACTTCTAATCAATAAATAAATGGATGAATATACATCAAAGCGTTAACAGTAGCAACAAGTGTGTGGTGAGAACTCCTGAAATTTTACTTTTTTAAATATTTGTCTATATTTTTACAAATGACAACTTACTTTCATAATAAGAAAAAAACAGTTATTTTAATAAAAAAAAAAAAAGTCCCTACCACTGGTAAATTCTAAGACATATCTGAATTGGCCAGAAGATAAGTTAGATGAAGAGGTTTTACAGTCAGCTATGCCTATTCTCAAAATTCAATACTGCCAAGAGAAACGGGGAGGAGTCAGGGATGAGGGGCGGGGTATACTAGAAGTACTCAAAAACCCTGAACTAGGGCTGAACTGTAACTTATGATACAAATGAACAGAAAACTGTGAGACTCTGAACTTGCCAGTATCTGCAATTGTTCAACTTCTGACTTCTACTCTGCTTCAAATATTAGAAAAATGTGCTTAGCCATCCTCTGTACTGCATAGATAAACAGGCAAAAAACAAAAACAACAACAAAAACACAAGGATGAGGGTATTTTACTTATTTTGAATCAAATGATGATGCTTAGAAAGAAGACCACTTCAGAACAAGGCAGACAGACCTGGAAACATGAAGACGAGAAGCTGCAGGTCGAAATAGTACGAGGACCAGGTCGTAGGCTGATGCTCAGACACAGAGGCGATGATGGGGATGTTGTTCTTAGCATAAGAAGGATCCAGCAGTGAGTAGAAACGCCCTGTCCAGGGAGATATTTTTCCTGGAAGCAAAGAGGCAGCAAATACTTCACAATTACTTCTGAAACAAAATAACATGTGATCCTAACTAATCACAACTTTCCATTTTAATAAGCTTCTCTGAGACAGAGGAGGACGAGGTTTTTGTTTAAATGTCACCAATACTTTGAGAATTTCACTCCTTCCTTTCTTTCAAACTTGAGAGTGCTTTTGTCAGCACAGTCAGTAGAATAAAGTCAGGTTGTATACAAACTCAGAGAGAAGGGAGGCAGAGATACTTCCTAGAAGGGTTTTAGGACAAATCTGGTCAAACCAAGGCCAATGCTATAAACTAAGTCCTAGAAGGGTTTTAGGACAAACCTGGTCAAACCAAGGCCAATGCTATAAACTAAGTCACTCACTCCTCCAGTGCTGCTCTGAATACACAGAGTCTTGGGCAAAATCAAATCAGACTCTGAGAAGTGTACGTGAGGGAGATGAAGAGAGGAGGAAAATGTGGCATGCTACCCAAACTAAACAGCCACAGTTTTGTCATATGGGATTAGATGAGGCCACACTGTAGGGCAAGCAATGTTAGGATTTCTCCCACCCTACCAATAGGAAAGAAAAGGACACACACACACACACACACACACACACACAGAGGAGAAAGATTAGCATGGTAAAATACAGTCCTGTCACCAAGTGTGGGTCTTCTGAAATTAAGAGCTGATCTAATATGATTTTCTTTCTATGCTGAATCCAGACACTGGCTGACAAGAGGATTGAATGTGCAGAAGTTGGACTTTATATGCTTGAAATCAAGAGAAATAGGAGGAAAAGAATGAATCTTTCTGTGGCCAGGAAATAACCCATATTTTTGGAGTTCATTCTATGTTCATACCCATTTACACTTAATACTAAAAGCCTTCCCTACCTGTCAGCATGAGGAGAGCTCCCACGGTGAGAAGGACAAAGCCTACCAGGGAGATGACACTTCGGAAAAGAACTTCAAATTGCTGTGGATTCAACTTGCTGCGTAGATAATCCACAAAGGCATGGATCTGGCAGAGACCAAAGACCCCAAAGGCTGCCATGTGCTCTGATGAAAGGACGGGCTGTAGGTGAAAGCATATGTATGAGACCGTTAGAAAAAGAACGGGTCCAGCCTTGACCTGAATTATCCTGACCAAGTTCAGATCAAAGGGTCCAATGAGTTCTAAGGCCACCAAGGAATTAAGACCAATCTAGAGGAGGGTCTAATTCACCTGCCTCATTTTCCAAAGAATATTTAGAGTCCCCCAAAGTGTACCACACTCTATCATTATCACATCTCTGGCCTTTGCTCAGGCTATTTCTTGAGCCTCCATTGCAATTCTCACTTTCCCAAAATTTGCATTCACGGAAATTCTGATCATTCAAGGCCCAATGCAAATACCATTTCCTCCTAATCCACCAAACTGAAATCCATCACTCTCCTCTATACTCCACACCCTTTAGATCTCTTCCATAACTTAGACCAATGGTCTCAAACTCCTCCAGGCATCATAATCATGGCAGGGCACAGGAAGAGGGGGGGTTTAGACACAGACTGCTGAGCCCCACCGCCAGAGCTTCTGATTCAGCAGATCTGTGGCAGGTCCCCAGAATCTGCATTTCTAATGAGTTCCCAGATGCTGCTCACCCTGCTGGTCCAGGAACCACATTTCTAGAACGACTAGACCGCAGACTAGTGGTTCTAGAAGCATGTGCTTCTCTCCCAACAAGACTGTGACTTCCTTAAGGACCAGAACCACGTGTTTACTTTTAACATTTCCCAGGTATTAGCAAATTGCATACAGCAGGCGATCAGTAAAGAAATACTTGCTGACCTGAATAAGGGTTCCACTTTCGTAAGAATTTTACATGAGAAATCACACATACCACGTTATTCTCTGACTAAATAGCTGTCTCTTAACCCTGTGGGGTAATGCGGTTAAAAGGTTCAGGCTTTGCTTGCTAAAGAACTTTCACTTAGGCCCGAATAAAAGTTCAGGGGTCATTACTATTAAATGGAGTCATTCGCATTAAAAAGGAATGAAGAAGATAACTGTGATCACTCACATTAACTCAGCTCAACCAAAATATCCCTCCTCCTCCCATAAACCTAAGCCAAGTTAGGAGTCATTAAATTCAAACTTCATGAACAAATATTAACACAATCCAGGAGGCAGACTTTAATGACCAATGACTCTGTTGCTTCAGTTAACAGAAGCAGTGTTAGCAAGGTGAGACCTGTGAATAAGTTTTACTATCCTCACCAGAATTCAAGATAAATCAATTTAGTTGGAGCTGCTTAGAAAAAGTGGAAGAAGCTAAAAACCCCACTCAGTCTAGGGCTCACCTGGAAACCCACAAAGGAGATCTGCATGGAAAGAATGGTGCCCAGGCAGTAAACAGTACAGTAGGCCACATAGATCCGGTGGGAGAAACGTCCTGTGAGCATCAGCACCAGTACATGAAGCGGGATCAAGTTGATCAAGAACACATACCCTCCCCATGAAGAGACCTAGGACAGGATGAAAAAGAAAAGTTCGTCTGAGCACTCCTCCTTGGATCACCACCATTGTACCTTAGGATGTTACCTGTGACCTTTTTAAAGAACATCTCTTTACAGGAACCAAAAACTTTATTTACACCAAGTGGTTTAAAGAGTTTAAATAACTGACTTCTTTAAGTAGGAAAATCAAATTAACACCCATTACTGTAACTCAATCCTCTGTTCGCTATGGCTCCTGCCATCACGATCACAAAACAAGAGGCCCCCAACTCTCAACATTAATCTGGATACACCCTACTGTAAGGTCACACAGAGGATTTAGGGATTCAAGGGAAACATGAGCAAGTGGAAGCAGTTAAGGAAAGAAGTCTCGGTGTTTACAAGATTGAAGAGAAAAAAATATACGTCAGGAAAGGAAAAATTTAAGGGGAACACACCAGAAAAGAGAGTTGGCCAACCAATATGTACCCATAGGAAATATAGTATCTGGAGACCTTTAAAAATTAAAAAAATTATCTCTATCTTGCTATTACACAATGGATATCCCTGCCTGCCTTGGATTAGGCTTTGTATGTACACAAGAGACAATAAAGACTTTTAGCCTCTAGTTCATGGTCTCAAAGCCCAAGAGCTACTTCCAATTTATATCAGTTGATCCCAATAGGTATTCAGACATAGAGAGACTCCTGAGAGTAGGGAGTGAAGAGTTACCATGTAGAAATAAGCAAGAGCACACTTGGCTGCCCAATAGATGGAACCAGTCTTTACTGCTTTGATCCACATGTAGTAGGTGAGTAGCATGCAGAAGATGGCAATCCCTGCAGAAGGAACACAAAAATTCAGTAAAAGGCCATGTTGGAATAGTATTTAATACTGTTCTGGAACAAACTACCTGGATTCATATCTCAGACCTACTACCCATTAACAGTGTAATTACTCTACCTCCCTTTGTCTCAGTTTCCTGTAAAAGAGTCCATAATAGTATCTACTTCATAAAACTGTTGTGAAGACAAATTTAACTATTGCATGTAAAGCACTCAGAAGAGTACCTAGCATGCAGCAAGCACTCAGTTAAGTGTTAGTCATTATTACTACTATTCTTTCCAGGCACTAAATTCCCTGCTGTTTCAGTCCTAAAGATATCCCATACTATCAAGCACCAGCCTGCCTCTACATCTTACCACAAGCTGGTCCGTATGCCCTGACTTGCCTCTCTCCTTAATATTTGCCTAACGAAGTTCCAACTTCAGGGCCCAGTTCAAATACAACTACTTCCAAAAAGCCTTCCGTCATCCCCAAATCTGAATTAATCTCTCCTCTCACCACGTTCCCAAAGTACTCTGTTCACCCTTCTCTCATGGCACATAACACTATCTGCCCATTATTATTTATTTTTATAGTCTGCATTAATCTGTGTTAATAGATTATGGGCTAACATAATTTTATTCATTATCTATCCCTATAATTCCTTAATCATAAGCCAATACTCCTATTCATTAACTATCTTTATAATACCTAACACTGTTTTACCAATAACATTCAATAAATACAGGTTGAATTGGAAATAAGTCAATAGAAGTCACTATAGTTTTAAGAATATCCATTCCTCTCATCTAAGAAAATAAAGCAAATAATTACAATGTTAAAACAATAGTACCAACCAACATTAAAACTTAACTCTACTTTTAGGAGTACAGAGATGAGCCAAAGGCCTTTTATAAGGAAAATTACCAGCTACCTTTCTAGAGGAAATGACAGAGAGAGAATATAAACTTGTCTGAGGTCCCTTCCTGCCCTTTTGTTTTTTTTGGATGTGGACTGTTTTTAAAGTCTCTATTGAATCTGTTACAGTATTGCTTCTGTTTTATGTTTTGGTCCCCTGGCCGAGAGGCATGTGGGATCCTAGCTCCCTGACCAGGGATCGAACCCACACCCCCTGCACTGGAAGGCAAAGTCTCAACCACTGGACCACCAGGGAAGTCCCTTCCTGCCCATTTCTAATCTTCTCACCCAGACAGCATTTTTGCTATCACTAACCAACAGATTTGAACCCAGATTCTACTGCACTTCATGAAGCTCTACTGGATAATGAGGTGAACAGATCCTCTTCAGCACTTTAAGTCTTACCTTCATTATCATAGGAGCCAGCCACAGATCGGGAGATATAGCCAGGAACTACAGCAATCATGGCAGCAGCAAGAAGTCCAGCTCCTGCATCCTGTAAGACAAGAGGGGTAACAGAAAGTTAACACCAATACATCTAAGAAAGAGAAGAGAGGATCCGCTAGTTCATTCTGCTTACAATGGGCCCAGAGGACAGTCTGACACTTTCCACGGTAGATGTGGTGCTAGAAATGCTAGAAATGTTCGCAGCACAAGAAAGCTACATACTTCACAACCAATTCCCCGCGATGATGTCAAGTCTGAAACTGAGTACACACATGCTAAGAACAGACAAATCATGTAAGCTGTCAGATGCTGTCCCAGAATGGGCTGTTTGGCTGGAGTATCCCCAGACTTATGAGTCCCTACCCCTAACAATATCTGCACACCACAGGAACACCAGTCACACTTCTACAAGCTATTCAAGGACAATCAAAGGAAGACCATAAGTATTTGAGCTAAAAAGCCAACAAAGAGAGGTGACAATCTCTCTGGACTAAAGATGCCAGGAGCTTAGATAATAAAGCTGGAATATTCCTAGGCAATCTGTGAACTCAGGAGAGAGGAACAACAAAGTATAACCCACACTCCAAAAAAGGAAGGACTTGTCTGTTCGAAAGAGTCAAATTTGGAACAAGGGCAGCAAGGAGAAGGATGAAAACGTTTCCAAATTAAATTCAAGTTTCCCAAGCCCTCCTACTAGTTTATCACCTCTCAGGTATCTCCCTGACACCATAGCCACAAACTAAGAATAGCATCCAGGGAGCCAGGGTCAGCAATGCAGAAACCTAGAAGAGAGTCAGTATTATGGAGCCTACTACAAAAGCCAAGTGGTTTAAGAATTTTTAAATAAACACTTGAAAAAAAATCAACAAATAATTGCTAACTGTCCATTTCCAGTAGGAAGAACTAACCACTTTGGAACGCTTCTTGTAGTTATTTTTCCTCTCCCTTAGACTGTGAGGAATTCAAAATCTAAACCTCATTTTAAATATTTTTTTTCCCGTATGTAGCAATTTATATTTGACCTTCATATGTTCTCTTATAAGGATAAACAGTTGCTAATGATAAGAAACCACATATTCTAGGGAGGGGCTGGGGTGAACTCAGTAATTCGGCTCAGCAAAAGCTGTCTTTAGCCCCTGGCTCCCTGCCCTTCTAAGGCTCTCAGTCCCCCACCCTTTAGCATCAACTTGAGAGGTTCAACAACATTCCCAAGCCTCCTGTCACCCCAAATCCTTCACCTTGAGCTCTTTGGTAAGGTGGTACGTGACGATGGTGGTGAAGGAAGAGAAGAGAGGGGCCAGGAACACACAGACATTCCGAATGTCGATGGTGATGTGGAAAAAATGGAGGACATGGTAGATTGCAGCAGAGGTGATCATTAAGCCTGTAACAAGAAGAAGAAAGGCCAATAGGTTATCCTAGTAAGACAAAGACCTTAAGGGAAAGAGAAAGGGAAAATCCAAGTATCAATAAAGTGATAAGACAGGTTTTGACAAACCACCAGAAATACTAATACAGCAACTGCAGGAGGCCTATAAATTTCTCTCCTATGGATTCAAGCAGAAGTCCAGAATTTATGAAAAACTACCCATGCCCGCTCTCCCATACATGTTCTCCCTTCTATATAAGATCTACTTTTAGGAATCTGCAATCAGAATGAAATTACAAGTGTCACAAAACGAAGATATTAGAAATAAAAGACACTGTTCCATAATATACAAATATCTTACTGCTGTGAAGAAAAAAAATCCTGTTCCCCTCACCTGGGTAAATTGTTCCTCCAATGATTCGTCCCAAAGGGTACCAGGCCCGGTCATCAAACCAGTTATGGAATTTATAAAATCCCTCCTCAGCCAGGAACCGGGTAGTCCGATAATTAAAGTACCTATAACAAGAAAGAAATGAATTGTGTCTCCTCCTCACCATACCCAAACACTTGCCTCAATTTGCAGTGACTTTTGCTCCTCAGGTTACACCACTGAGGAACTTATCATTACTCCAATAAAAGTCAGTTTGGTACCAAAAAGTATTTCAAGCATGAAAAATCATTTTACATCACCATAAGCCTCCTCATTTCTAGCTCCATGCTTGTCTCAGTTAAAGCACTGCTTCTCTCATAAGGAAATGCAACCGTAGTCTAACCTTATAAGAAAACACTCAAGAAGGATGCTTCACCAGGCTGGCATGCAGTAGGCATTAGCCCCAGTCAGAAAATTCAAGCACTCAAAAGACAGGACAGCTGAGATGTGGACACCAATAGACTTGACTCTTTGCAAGTGACGGGAACACACAGAAGAATATTTCCATACCACAGGCAAGGAGACAAGGATAACTTTAGGTGATGAGCATCTCTAAAGATGTGGGTGTAACACCATACGCAGGATGAACATTTTTTAGTCCGCTCCGTAACACAAACTTCTTAGTAAGTGTTTAAACTTGTAATTAGATCTACTCATGTTGTTATCTAAAATAGTTCCGAATGCCACCTCCATGGTAGCATAAAAATACAGACTACATAAAAAATACTTGACATAAAATGCTTACAGTTATACACGGACACAGTTCTTTAGGTCCAAGCTATGTAACCCCTTCTCTTAAGTTTCTCATTTAAAAAGAAATAAAAAAGAAAGACAAAAATATATATGGAAATAGTAAAAATATAAACAAATAAATAAAATAAAGGGAGTTGTTTAATCACTAAAGATAATCATGACTAACCATCTTTCCTGCCCACCCTTCTAACTCTATTTCCTCATTGGTCAGTCAAGTTTTAGCAGCTGAAGTAAGTAGAGTAGCAGATGGCAGAAATCTCTATCCTTCTGGTTGTTGCTGATGAATGTTATTTTGGTAACTGTCAGGGAGACAGAAGGGATGAGGGGAGCAGGCAGTCAACATGTGTCAGAATCATGTCCTTTACCTAACAGTAGGAGAGGCAGAGTGAGACAGAGGAAGTGCAAGTTAGTGGGAAAAGGTCTGGCCTGGGTTCACGCCCTGGGCCTCAGTTTCCTGCTCTGCAAAAAGAAGTGTCAAATCACATGATCTGTACAGTCCCTTCCATCTCTACAACTACAGAGCAGATGCTCTTGCTTTCCCTGACCATCTCATCTCAGTGTTCGCTCATCTAGAGGGTCTGAGAAAAAGCCCTAACAGACTGGTGATCAAGAAACAAAAGGATATAAGTTTCCTCATTCATGAGAGAGAGAAAAAAAAAACAGAAAAAATTGATTTGGGAGGCCCCAAAGAAAAGATCTGTATGCCTCCAAAGTGCTTTCAAATATCTACACAAAACAATACGACAAATTTGCAAATACATGCAGGTATTAAACTCGAATCAATGCTCCATAAACTGAATATGCTATTTTTAAGATATCAATGATGTTTCAAGAACCTATGATTCTGGTTCTCCAAATTTTTAATTAAGCCTTAACGTTAGGTAATATAATATTAGTTACTCCAGTGTCTAGAAACAGACAAACGTAGATTCAAATCCTGGCTCCTCCATTTACTCTGTGTGTAACCTTGAATGGTCTCTGCCAGCCTCAGCCGCATTTGTGGAAAGGAGACACCACTACCTCCTTCTTGTAGGGTTATTGTAAGGATTCATAGATAATCTGTAAAACAGTTCTTGGAACAAAATGAAGCTCAGTAGATGTTCTTCACCTATGCCTCTTTTTATCTAATAAAATCTCCAATCCAACTCACAGCTTTAAATTTTCCTCAATGTCTTAGAACTTAACTGACAGGCCCAATTTCTATCATATTCACTGTTAAACAGAAAAAAGCCACAGATCTCAAGTTCATGACCTATAATTTTTCTTTTGAACCTCAAACACACACCAGGCCCAGGCCCCTTTCCCTCAATCTGCAGCATTAACTGTCTACCAAGCTGAGAAGCCAGGCTTCTCTTAGCTTAGCCAGATCTGAAGTGATAGGCACACCAGCAATGCCTCTCTCATCTTTTAAGAGTTTGAGAGACTCGCTTGGTTTCAAATTCCAACAGAAATGTTTCAAAAGGAGACAATTATCTCCTTTGGAAAACTTGAGAGTTTTCCCCCCAAAATGTATAGAAAGTCCATCCCCATCATGGAGAGCTCACTGGAACGTGAATCTGAAAACCATGAACCTAAATGCTTCCCAGAGGAAATACGAGACCAAGCAAAGGTACTCACGGATCAAATTCATGGATGACACTTTCAAATCTCAGGACAGCAAAGAGACGAGTGGAGAACGCTGCAAAAACCAGAGAACTATTATTTTAATGGTAATGTACCATGAAAAACAATAGTAGGTAGTAATATTATAGAGATAATAGTATTATCCAGCACACAAGTCACAGGAAATACAAAATGATGCTGAATAAAGTATTTATCCATTCCTCCCACACAGAAGAAACAAAGAAGTTCGCTTTCCCCTGACAATGACACCTACACTTCCACTTCAGTAGGACACATTTAACTACTTATTATCAAGGCCTATGACAACACATTCACCTACTGATATTGCACCCAATTTACATGGTCGTCTTGTATATATACTGACCTCCCCTCCCCACAACCTCACCTCCCCAAACCTCAGTTTGAAGCAAACTAAGAGGTAAGGAAACCAAGACTACTTATGACTCATGAAGAGCTAGAAAAACCTAAGAAAACAGAGTAAGTTCTGGAGAGGTTTTCAGAAATACTAAGGCAGGCAACCACAGAAGACAAGTATCTTTTACAAAATTCAGTATCTCAGAGTCCCCAGTATCTCTTTCAGTCCTAAGAGAAAACAGAATTAGTACAGCGTGCTTCTCATTCTTTCCCAGATGATCACTAGTCCCAGCTTTTATAATCCTTGTGTTTCTTTTATTTTGCTTTCACAAAATTCTACTGATTGAGAACAGTAAAAAGAACACATTACAATCTACTGGAAAAAATCAAGGCATTTAAGAAAGCCATTGTTGATTTTTTCAAGATTTTCTCCTTTCCACATCTGAAGAAAGAGAGGTCCACATGCACACTCACATAACACAGCAGCCATTGACAGAATTAGAAGCTTCAGAAGTGTGTCCTGCTTCTCATAGGACAATCGTAAAAATCCCAGCTTGGTCATCTTGACATCAATGGGTGGCAACAGATGACACTCAAATAGCTAAAATGGAAAAGTCAAGACCATAAGATATTAAACACCTTCAATTTACCTAATTCAGTTTCATATTTTATGGTGGTAGAGAAACACAGAGGCAGGAGTAATGCACACACCAGGGAGGGTCAGGGCTAATACTAATACCCAAGCCAAGCCTGAATTATGACCAACTGGCAAGTAAGTAGGCACGTCAGGTCTGTGAGTCAAGGATGAAAAGGAATGAGACTCTATCACCATAATTCTGTTTCCCAGTCCTCGCAGCTAACAAGCACATAAGCACAATTGGCAACAGTGTGGTACAACAGGAGTAAAGAAGAAACACAGAAAAAAGGGGGTTGGAGGAAGACATGCAAAGAAAACAGGAAATCTGGAAATAGAGAAAAGAATAATTAAATGGAGAAACAGAGCATTCAAGAAAAGGCAGGAATGTATGAAAGAAAGCAGGAAATGAGCACAGAAGTGAAAGCAGAAGGCTGAGAAACAGAAGTCATGACTGAATCAGCACAGTTTACAGCCCTAAATTTCAGCTTCAACTGACTGGCTGCAAACTTTCTGCTCCAAATCCCAGTGGGGTTGCAGGGTTGACTACAGAGCACGACTGCTCCCTCACTAATGCACGTACAGTCATGCACTCAGGAAGAGAGGGAGATACACATAAATAGATCACTTTCAATCGCTTACATCACACTATAACTACTGCTCAGATCTACACCCACTTCCCATCAGCTGTCTCAAAGCATCCTGGAATTGACACTGCTGATTTAAGCCACTGATCCCAGAGACAGCTCATGGAACCAGATGACAACCTGGAAGGAAAAGAGAATAAAATTTTCCTACTAAAGCAAAGAAAGGTTGGGCTGGGGGTGGTGGGGTGGGGGTACTATATTAAAATAAAATGTTGAGGGAAGCAGGCTGCAGACCATCCAGAATGGTGATCACTTGGCGGACAAGATTTACCAGCACTAATTAGGAGGTTAGCTATCTCTGTTTAAGACAGCACTGCCATCTTAAACACCAAGTCAAGGGCTAAGTGACACAGAGTATGATAATAAAGAATATGCAACACTGCACAAGACTGCAGGGCAAAAAAAGGAACCTGGATCCTTCCTGATCTTTCTCCCACTATTACTAGAGGAAAGGAGCGGAAAAAATAACACTGGACAGGGTGGAAGGCATGAAGAATCATGTATTTCTAGCTCCAACTGTGGGAAGTCAAGCACCTTTTCCATAATTAACTGTCCCAGAGGGGCGATTTTACATGTAATCCTAATCCCAAAGGAAAACCTTATCTTGCAATCAAAACTAAACACCTAACTCCAGGTAGCCCCTAATCCAGCCACATCCCTCAGGTCTGTACTTGTTTTCTCCCACGCCTGAAACAGGAAAACTTACCACCGCTGAGCTGATATGAGCCACACGCCTAGAAGACTAAGCGAACGAAATGAGAGTACTAGAACCTCTACCTGAAAACTGAGTAAAGGAGCTGGTAATTTAGGCCAGGACCTTAAGGGAGTTTCCATACTGTGCTCTCTGGTCGTGCTCGCACACCTCTAAAGCAAATAAAGGCAAAGACACTTTCCTTAAAGCACCTGGCATCTGTCCTCCACCTCGTCTGTGCCGGCAAGCTGTGGCCCCCTGTCCCACCCTGGCTCTAGTTCCGAAGACGGCAACTTGCCCACCCGCTGGCCCACACGCTTTCTCACACTCGCCCCACCCTCCCCCACTTCTGCTCACTCCTGCGCGTCCCTCCTCCCTCCGTCTCCCACCTTCACGAAATGCAACACCCCGGACACCACCCAGCGCGGGACACCCCACCGCCTCAGCATCCTGAGCGCCATCCCCTCCAGGACTAGTCCCAGGGTCCGATCTTTTCCACGCCCTCCTAGCCTAAGCGCCCGCCCCATCCTAGA